>NC_052352.1:19042507-19102372 GCF_009727055.1 Benincasa hispida | reverse complement strand
CACTCAGAAGCTTTCTGGGACATGCTGGGTTTTATAGAAGGTTTATTCGCAACTTCTCTCAGATCGCAAGGCCCCTAAGTGCACTCCTCGAAGCTGACCGAGAATACAATTTCGATGACGCATGCACCAAAGCATTCAACAGTGGTGTTTACACTGGAGAAGTTTCGACAGTACTTAATCGGAACAAACGTGGTGGTGTATACGAATCATTCTGCGATCAAGTATTTGATGACGAAGAAGGATGCAAAGCCAAGACTTATACGGTGTGTGTTGCTACTGCAAGAGTTCGACCTAGAGATTAAAGACCAGAAAAACACCGAGAACTAAGTCGCAGATCATTTGTCTAGATTGGAGAATTGTAAGGTTCAAGGGACAGAAAAAGATATTGAAGAAAGATTCCCTGATGAGCTGCTGATGGCAGTGGGCATTAGTGTTCCCTGGTATGCGGACATCATGAATTTCATTGTTTGCGGTCAAATACCAGATGACTATACTCACCAGCAAAAGAAGAAGCTAAGACATGATGTCAAATTTTGTTTCTGGGATGAACCATTCCTATATCGACAGGGACCTGATCATATATTACGTCGATGCGTTCTTGAGCACGAAGCCAAGCACATTCTAGAGCTTTGTCATGAGTCCCCGTATGGAGGACATTTTGAGGGGCAGCGGACCACAGCAAAGGTCTTACAGTGTGGCTACTTCTGGCCAACATTGTTCAAGGATGCCCATGCCTATGTTGTGCAATGCGAAAGATGTCAAAGAACGGGAAATATGTCAAAAAGAAATGAAATGCCATTGACATCAATCTTAGAAGTGGAATTATTTGATGTTTGGGGAATTGACTTCATGGTCTCGTTTCCACCATTAAAAGGTCATCACTATATCCTGGTTGCGGTTGATTATGTATCAAAATGGGTTGAGACTATCACATGCGCCAAGAATGATGCGGCCACAGTGGCGAAGTTTCTGAAAAAGAATATTTCTGCTCGTTATGGGACGCCACGGGCCTTAATCAGCGATGAGGGCTCTCACTTTATCAATCGCATAATTGCCAACCTGTTGAATAAATTCAACGTCAGCCATTGAGTTGCAACCGCTTATCACCCATAAACTAATGGACAGGCGGAGATTTCTAACAGAGAGATCAAAACCATCTTGGAGAAGGTAGTCAATACTTCCAGGAAGGATTGGTCACCCAAGCTTGATGAGGCACTGTAGGCATACAGGACTGCCTATAAGACACAACATGGCATGTACTCGTACACCCTGGTCTTTGGAAAAGCTTGTCATCTACCGCTCGAGTTGGAACATAAGGCGATGTGGGCATGTCAAAAGCTGAAGTTTTATTTAGCAAGTGCGGGGAAGGTCCGGAAGCTGCAATTAAATCAGCTGGTCGAATGGCGAAGGTATGTTTATGAAGATGCCAAGATTTATAAGGAGAAAACCAAGAAGTGGCATGACGACCGCATAAACGATCGGACATTCACCAAAGGTCAACAGGTATTATTATTTAACGCTCGGTTGCGATTGTTTCCAGGAAATTTGAAGTCTCGTTGGTTTGGACTGTTCAAAATCAAGACTATCTTTCCTCACGGAGCAGTGGAACTAACAACTTTAGACGGCAACAACGCGTTTAAAGTCAATGGTCAACAGATTAAGCCTTACTACGGAGGCGACTTCAAGCGACGGATGGACACCATTGACTTGAGCAAGCAGAATTAAACCGCTCGCAGGGGGAGCGATTGCGGTAATTCTCATAACCTCTTTCAATCAACTTCTCTATTTATGTTTACTTGGTTTCCTTACAACTTTCTTTTATCGCTTTCTAAATTCCGTATTTACTATCTATTAGGATTAGTCTTTAATGTTATTTATATTTCCTTCTAATATAATTTCACATGTATTTCCCTACCTTCAATTTAATAGCATCAGTTGTAGAATTTTTGTGAATGATTGAATGAATCACTACAAAGTCTTTTCGACTCATGTTTTGATGAATTAAGAAGAAAAGAATATAAACTGGTATGCAACGAAATGATGGGTGTAGTAAGTGATACCAAGAGATACCATGCGTCCAGTACACCCAAATGCATTGCGGTGAGGGGTGTGTTGCGCGCATATATGTTCTTTTCTCGTCCTTAGCTAAATGCACTATGTTGAGGTATCCTACAGAAATGTGTTCAGTTATGGGGTGTGTTGCGGGGATATATGCATGTTGCCCGTCCTCGGCAAAAATGTATCTGCGTTTATTGGAAGCATGGTGTGAATGTTAATCGTGCACCCATCTGAATCAAATTTGAAAGAAAAGATCAAATTTTTTGACTTATATGAAAAAAAAAATTGTATTGCATTCATTTATAATTGTTGTATACTTTGTTAATATTCATTACAATGAGTACATATTCCCTCCATTTTTGCCTGTGCCTTTTTCTTCATCATCCTTTGTCAATACTTGCGATGTTCTGAATCTTTTACGTTTATGTTCTTCATTGCGTTGCTATGATGTAATATATGTTTATACTCAGAAACATTTCCCATTCGTTGTAAATTCTGACTAACACTTAGTTAATTCTTAGTTTAGTTGTACTTTACCTTTTATCTTTCAAAGTTCTGCTCAAACCTTCTTTTTGAAATTTTATTCTAAGTGTTTGTCTAGTCTATTCAAACAACGCAATGAGGACCTTGCTCATCTTTAAATTTGGGGATGGGGAAGGTCTGAGCAGATGAGATCAAGAATATGCAGTATTTAAGAAAATGCCTTCATTTTCAAAAAAAAAAAATCAAACAAAGCTCCAATGTCACGCAAGGGAAATCCTTAGAAATATTCCCAACCTGATAAGAGTTTAGTTGTGAAAGAAGTCTGGTCATAGTTGGATGTTCATATGACACCCGTAGGAGCAAGTCAAAATGAAGGTGAGTTTCCAAGAACAACGCAATATGAAATAGAAAAGAAAAATAAATGCAAGAGATAACTCCTCTGATTCTTATGCGTTAAAGTTGAAATTGGCACACAACCGTAGTTGGATGTTCGCATGACACCCGTGGGGATAAGCCAAAACGAAGAGTGTAACCATGACCAACAGTCTTCAATAAATGACGCAAAGTTTTGCTCACCGCATATAGATATATCGAGTTGTTTTGAAAAAGAAGAGATAAACATTCTATTGAGAAAAGCATTTTTTAGCAGAATTTTGTTATATAGAAGAATAAAGTGGGGCTTGTTAAGAATTAGCAAGGATAGGAAGAAGTTGCGATGTCAAGTAATGTGCCTAAGTGTAATATTCGGAGCAACCAATCGACACAAAAATATAGGATAGGAATTAAGCTTTATTACCTAAGTAGAAGATATGCTTGAAGACAAGCATATATCTAAATTTGGGGGTGTGATAACTAGTAGAAATACAAGTTATTTATGCCATCTTATCTAGATATTGCGGCCAAAAGATAGTGAATATGCACCGATTGTATGAAAATTAGCTCAGAATTACAATAATTATAAATTATCGCAATTACACCCACTAACATCTTTAAGATGGAAGAAAAGGAGATTTTACTTTGTTTTGTAGGAAACTGAGTCACTGCTTACGCTCAAGGCTCATGAAGAACTGATCAATGCATCTCTGTCACAATGCGCCCATCAATCAGCAATGAAGAGATGATTAACGCAATGGCGGTACAATGCGGCAGTCGATCCAGAGCTGACTTTCAATCGCATGCGGTAATAAAAACAACACCGCATGCGAACTCACGATCGAAAGATGCAGCTGAGCAATGCAAAACCGGAGGATTGAGACACTTGTACAACTAACAGTTGTGCAGAATTGACTTTCTAATTGCATAACAGAAGGAATAATATCCCTCCATCTTCGGAATTTCCATAACAACAAGTGGGGACCACAAGGCCAGAGTCAAAGATCCTCACCTATAAATACCCCATAGATTTCAGAAAAAAAAAAATATATGTTGCTGGATACGGGGCTAATTGCTACTAAAGTGTTTAGGGGAAAGGCTGAGCTGAGTGTTTAACTGAAGAAATCCGGGAAGAAGACGAGACAAGGCCGAGAGGTGAGTCTCAGTTCTATTCTGCCAAATACCTGTCGAGAAGCTCTGTGTTGAGAACCCTGCTACCGGTTGAGCAAGCCTAAGAAGGAAGCTCATCCATCCATCTGATCCATCCAATCCGGCAAGCAGATCTCCACCGAATCGGTGTCAAGACGTTGGCGCTTGTTTGTATCTGTTTTATCTCTTTTCATCATTGTATTTCACCTTCTTTATCTCTTCATTCACACCATGTATCAAACGCTTAATAGATATATTAAATGTTTTGATTGCTTTCATATCCAATTTTTTGTCTACTTCCGTTCCTCCATTAATCACTTTCTCCATGATGTCTTCCTAATCCCCGGGTAATTAATATGAATTAAACGAGTACTTAACTTGTGTTAAAGAGGTGAATACGTTTAGCTAAGGCATGCTAGACGACATCTTCACCTATGAGAGTAGAAGTGAAGATGCCATTCTGATCTATCGAGATAAGGTTAAAAGAATGTGTTAACTAAAGCGAGTAGTACTTCCAGACATGGAAGCAACCTTGCGTTCATTACGTTCATCTCTGTTTCACCACAGACATGTGGGAGCGCGGTCGATCACTGAAAGGTGTACGCCAAGAGAAAAGCGGAACCATACTTATAGCTTCAACGCAATTCAGAAACTTGTGTTGTTTATATTACTTATCTTTCTCTTTCTGTGTTGTACATAAGACTTGCCGCCGTATTCTATGTTCTTTGCATAACCTTCACAGCCAGCCTGAACCCTAGCATCTTGTATCATGAAGCCCGTTTCTTGTATCATCTATCTTAGGTTTACTGTACTTATTTTATTATCGCATTTTTTACTACTTTCCTTTACTTTACCGCACTTTTATATACTTGTACAAAACACTCTTTAAACATTGAAAAACTCGGTCGCATATATCACAAACATACCATAATAACCTCAAACAGTCCCTGTGTTCGACCTCGGATCACACCGAGAAACTTGTGGTGGAATTACACTTGGTTCCAACGTAAGGAAACTTGTGACAACGCATGGCATACTATAAGAACATTCATAATTAATGCATATCTAGAAGTAGTATCGCATCATTTCGCACATAGCATAGCATATCTTTTTAGCATCAATTCTAGCGGTCAACAGTTTGTTACCCTTTAGGCATGGAATCTTTTTATCTAAGGATCAATGTCCTAAGACACCTCAAGAGGTTGAAAAGATGAGACGGATTACCTATGCTTCTGCTGTGGGAAGCCTGATGTATGCAATGTTGTGTACTAGACCCGACATTTGCTATGCAGTAGGGGTTGTCAGTTGGTATCAGTCCAATCTAGGATTTGATCACTAAACGGCGTTGATAACTGGCAGAAATACAAGTTATTACAGCTCAAATAAGTAAAACAATGAGAGAATGCGATGGTAAAATAGACAACCTCATGTCTAAAAGCGCTAAACTAAAAGGAATTACGATCGCGAGTGTTCATCGTATAAAAGTAGTTAATTTACCTATTTTTTGCAGGTACAATGTGATGACGCATATGAAATTACGATCCAAAGGCACAATGCGTCAGCGCACTTGAAGTTGCGATCGCAAGACATGCGATCGTGAGAAGTTTTCTTGAAAAGGTGATCGCATGAAGACCTCGCATCAAGGCAACAACATAATAAATCGTGATGGGACGTAAAGCTGATAACGGTCGATTCCGAATTTAGTTGACAAGCCATTAAAAGCCACTATAGCAAGTACATTGAACTTTCGGTGACTTTTAAACGGCGGAATAGAGTAGGGAAATTAATGTCACCCATCATTGCAATCATTTGTAAGAAAAGCTGTTTCACCTTGAAATCTATAAATATCGAAGGTCACCAGAGAGAGAGTTAGTTAGTTAGTCCACTCCCGCACATACTTATACATATACATAGAGGACGGAGAGAGCAAGGAGACAAGTCAAAGCCAAGAGAAATCATTTCTGGACAGATCGAGAGACTGTCAGAAAGCAATATAAAGGAGAGAAGGCCAACCCTTGCGAAAGCAAGATCCACAATTAGAACAGAGTTGAAGTGATAAAGAGCAGTGTAAAAAGCCACGGGAAGCAAGACATTACTTATCAGGCTTGTTGTTCGTTGCTATTGTGATTCGCCCTCGGAGTGTATTGTATAAAATAAATAGGAAAAATAAGTTCTAAGTATGAATGATGAGTTGATGCTTTGATGCGTTTATGTATTTGTAACGCGTTGGTGCATTATAGATGTGCAATAAAATGCACGACACTCCACTATTGACATTCAAGTTTTCATAAATCAGACCCAAGTATAAATCCAATTTAGGTTCCTGGTAAGTCCAGGGTCGAACTCAGGGATTCAGATTAAGCTAACGTAGACCTTGCGTTGTAGCTGTTGTAGGGGTTTCCTAAAATATATGAAGAAATGTGTTATTTACACTAAGGTGTTGTGCTTATGCAAGAAGATACAAAAGAGTTGAGTAGTGAATGATGGATCATGTGAAAATGGATTTTAATGTAAGTGGTATGCGTCGATCTAAGTTGAATGTACACGAACTAGAATGTGATGTGGATGAGGTGGCTTGCTTATCTTTGTTTATGCGTTAGACTCTTATTCGACACTTCTCAATGCGAATAACATACAAAACCTATCTTTAGGATGCATGCGTCGAACACATAATGCAATAAACACCAGTAAGTCTATCTCTAGATGTACTAGGCATTCTACTTCATGCTAGCTTATTTACTCTTTCGAATAGTCTAAGCTCAGGATTCTTTTACCAATTGATCAAGTTGGCTTAGGCGTTTGAAATGAAGTTTTGCATAAAGTATAGATGCATTCAACATAAACAAGAAATAAACAATGGCAAAGTGTGATGGATCAAATATATGAATTTATAAAGAAGCAGATTGTCTTTACAAAAGCAATATTTAATCAGATGAAATGAAAGCGATAAATGAGATGAAAGGAACTGAGTCAAGCCGCAGAGTACAATCTCTTGTATCTCTTTGGCTCAATTCTAGTTGTGTACAATCACTTGTATAAGAATTGGACAAAGTGTCTTTCTCAAGCTCGGCTTCCTCCGCTCCTTGACTGGCGGTGATGGTGGTTCTCTACCCTTCTGCTCTTCTCGGCACCACAGCACAGCTTCTAAACATCTAAACTACGACTATGCTAATACTGAGAGTGAGAACTTGAAAATTTCTATACTTCGAACTCTAGAGAGATTTCATCTATTTATAGGCATTGGTCATCTCCAATGGTGATGGGTAGCATTAAAGTCCATGCCCTGGTCAGCTGTCTGACACTCAAAAGCTTTTCAGACGCCGCCTGCTGCAGGTGACCATACTTACAAGTGGTGATTTGACACAAACAGCATGAATCAATGAATCTTCTCTGCGTTGAATCCCTCCGACGTATGGCCCATGCGTTAGAACTTTACTTGCGGCACTTCTTAATCATGCGTTAGCTTCTTGTTAAAACCCTGCAGTATAATGCGTTAGTGCCGCAGTATTTTAGTAATAAACATTCTTTTGCATGAGTTTGCTAATGTTTGAGTAATTCCATGCGTTTCTTCTAAAAATGAGGATAATTTATCATTAAAAACCTTAGTTGTTCCAACTTAAGAGCAAAAATAACTTGTATTTCTACAAGTTATCACTTGTTATCTCTCAAATCCATCTGTTATTTTTGTATTCAGTATTTTATTTGTAGAAAATGGAAACTTCATTTCAATCTATGTTCAATCTCTCCATACCATGAACTCAAAATAATTCAACTATCTACAATATTTTACTCTATATAATTTAGTTGTCTACTTAAATTAAAGTCATATAACATAATTCAGTAGTTAAAGTGGTTATATTCTTTTTACAAAGTCGTCGTTCATTTTTATATGTGTCTAAATCAACATCACTATAAAATAAATAAATAACAGTATAGACTAAAATATTTGAATGACGATGGATACAATTTCAACTTTAATAATCGTGGTTGGCTAATTGGACTTTTTGGGACATGATGCAATTATCTATTTGTTTATTTTGAAAAAAGGACGTGATGCAATTATAAAACAATTCAGGTATATTTAAAAGTGATTCTAAAATGATTTAGATGACTTTTCTCATTTTTAGAATCACAAAACATGTTTTTAATCCTGTCAAACTAATTTTTATATCATAAAAATTGTATCCAAAAATATGAAATTTAATATTAAATTAATTTTAAATAATTAAAAAAATATTTTTAAATAATTCTAAAATGATAAATGTGAATTTCATAATTTTAAAATCACACCATGTATTTAGTCGGTGGAAAATGAAAGAGGGTACTTTAATAAGGTTATCATAGTCGGTATGAAACAATTGTGCAGATGATCATTTATGTTAATTATTAATTAATTATTATTATTGAAAAGTCAATGGCAATGGTTGGATCAGGGGAGTCTAACTACTTTAAAATTTACACATCCATAGTTATTATTATTTAAATGTAAAATATTCAACTATAGTTTAGGTCAATCCAATTAAATAAAGATTAAATAAACACGAAAAGAAATTTGAATTTTAATATCGATTGGAAAAACTAAAAACAGATATATAATATCGGTTTAATAAAAGTAGATCTTTAATGTCAGTTTTAAATCGACATTAAAGATATATTTTAATTAAACTACAATGTCAGTTTAAAACCGACATTGTTATATCCATTTTTTTTATTGTAAAAAATTTATTCTCTTCATTTTTTCTATCATTCTTCTCTCTCCTTTCTCACTTCTTCTCCTTCAAATCCTCTTCCATTCTTGACCAAATCTTCGTGGAGTGCAGATTTCACCGTCATCAGCTCCATTCGTCAACTCCATCGCTAAGCCCATCATCGTCAAGTTCGTTTGTGGAGGTGCGTCATGGACTTCAAATCTGGCTATCTATTTGTCGTTCCATCGTCATCGTGGAAGTCTGGTTGTCTATTTATCGTTCCCTCGTTGGAGATTTGGTCGTCTATTTGCCTTTCCGTCGTCGTATAAATCGTTTCATTCCATCGTTGGAGATCTGGCTGTCTATTTGTCATTCTAGCCGTTTAAACATCTGCAGTCCGTTTGCCATCGTGCAGATTCGTTCCGGTCGTACAGATTGTTGGGGTTTATGTCCTAAAACTTACAGTTTGTAAAATGATAAACATTTTCTATAATCAATAAACTTATTATTGATTTTATAAATTGTACATATGAAAGTCTAAATCCAATAAACTAATACCCATGACTATTACATGAGTACTTGAACTTTATGTGGAGACATAAGAGTGGATCAGGTTTGAGTAAATAGTCAAAATAATCTATAGTACATGAATAAGATTGGGTACCTTATCCTGGTAACACTATTGGATGCGGCCTACTCTATAGTTGTTACAAAGAGTTGTAAAGTACTAGATACGATGTGATCGTAATTCGTACATGTTATGACATGAGGAGTGGGGGGTCCTATGCAATGAGTTTGCATAAGATCGAACCAAGAAATTAGTCACTCTTACTTTATAACGTTGTTTACTATATAAGATTGACTATTTTACTTAGATAACCTAGGTAACTCGATCTTAATCCTGAGCTAACTATGAATTCCTATTTATTCGGGATTATCCTTAGATTTGCATAGGTGAGGGTTGGCTCAATAGCACCGGCTCAATAAGCCTCTCATTTCAGGGGTAAGACCTAATAGATAGCTGGGGACATAGGGTGCAAGACAGAGTTCACGTCTACCCAACTTAGGGATAAGAGAAAGATTGTTCTCTCTAGTACTGAATCCAGGTCTTGAACAAGGGGTCTCACCCTCTCACTGGGCTGAGAGAGTTTAGTTTAATGATTGGATCACAAACCAATTGTTCATTAGAGGATCAGTAGGAACTTGAAGAATAAGATATAATCTCGAGGGTAAAATAGATATTTGACCCAGTCGTTATTACGAACAACCTATGAAGGGTCGACTTGCTGATTATGGTTAAATCATGTGGACATATTATATCTACAGTGAGGGGAGTATAAGTATGAGTTTTAGTGGAGTGACCCATTAGTTAACAAATAGGGCTAATTTGGTCTAATGAGTTTAGCTAATTAATCTCGAATCGTTGGAGCCCATGATCTGTAGGTCCGCGAGGTCTCCCTACTAGCTCGTAATTTGAATAGCTCTAGAATACGTGATAAGTTAATTTGAAACGTTCAAATTAGAATTAAGGGAATTAGTAATTATATGAGATATAATTACATGTTTAATTTGAGAATTAAACGGAATAAGAGAATTTATATCTAAATATGATTTAACTTATAAAGATGAATGTGTGTAAAAATTAATTTAATATTTGATACTAAATTAATTAAGTTTTATTTAAAAATTAATTTATGGAATTAATTTTATAAAATTAAAATTTTCAGTTTTAAAGTCAAAATGGTTTTTTTAAATCAAGTTTTGATTTTGAGATAATATTGAAAAATTGGAAAAAAAAAAAAAAAAAAAACAATACACAAATGGAAAAACAAGTTTTTCCATTATCCGTCTTCTACTTGCTCACACAAAATCCATCACTATTGACTTGTATTAACTCCAAGCATGAGCTGCAACTCATGCAACTCTCTTCCTTACATGATGATTTGCAATATATTGAAGAGATTGGAGTGAATTTGAGGCATGCAATCAAGAGAAAATTTTAGAGAAAATTTGTATTGAAGTGTTCTTCAACAAGATTGCTGCTGTGAGCAATTCTCCATGATCTCTTGATTTAAGCTTGTTTTGAGTCCCACAATTCAATCTAGAGCACCAAGAGAATAGCAGAGAAGATCTTGAGGTGGTCTACAATAAGATTCGAAGAAGATTGCAGCTGGAGAACAAGCTTTGAAGAAGTTCTATAAAGATATGTCATGAAACTCACTTGTTTTCTACAAGAGTATGCTTTATATTTTGCCAAAATTAATGAATTAAAGTGCTTAAATGATCTTTGTTGCTTCCGTTGTAGCTGATACAATCCTACATAGATCTCCAATGACGAGCATAGCGATATTTGCCTAATATTCGTCAGGTGTCGTGGTTTGGAGTATTCTTTCTCTCTTGGATTTTTTTTTTTAATTTGCATGTTTTTCATGTTCAATTACTTCTTCTGGGACCATTTGCTTTTCTGCTTGAATGTGTCAAGAGTTTGTGCTTGTGATATGACATGTCTCTTTTTGTTCTCTGTCTTTTTCTGAGTTGTTCCATGTACTGGAAGCTTGATTTTTCATTTTCAACAAGAAAACGTTTTCTTCCTTGGGTACTACAGCCTACTGAACACATAGTATACTGATGACAACATCTCACCAGGCTCCTTCCTGAAGCAATTAAGAATTTAACAGTGAAGAATGAACAAATGAGTTGGTCCTGTTCAGAATGATAGGGATGTTAACTCCAAAGTCAAGAGAGATGTGTTTTGTATCTTAGGAAGGATTGGAGATTTCTCTCATAGATTGCATTCTCTCTCTTCTTTTGTTTTCAAGTTTGCAATACATTATTAGCAAATCCTAAAAGTGCTTCCTTGGATCACAGATTTATGCATTGATGTCCTTCTTGTCTCTTGTTTTACCTTCGAGTACTATCTATTTTAATTCCATTCGAGAAGTGTAAGTTGTATGGAGGTTGTACTGTATGTAATCTAAAAAATTGAATAAAAATGAAATGTGATTTCTTGGGTCATTTACAATTTTCTATCATTGTGTCTGCCATGGGTTGGTGGCCCTCGAGCTGTTGTAAATAAGTTTAAAGTGGTCGTGTATTGAAGCCATCGTGTTCCTTGATGACATGTTACCTTCATCCATTACCACTAGATGGGTAAGTTTGCAACAGTTAAATTTTCTTTTATTTTGAATTGGTATAGTGTTTCCCTTATTAATGACAGCATATAATAGTATAAGTTGAATTATATTAAATTCTTTGAATGTAATCAATGTGTAATATAATGTGTATGTAGTTATTGTGTGCTTCATTTTCTTTCATGGCATTAATATGTTTTAACAAAGAATATCCATGAAGAGAAGGCCAGAGAGATGGATGTCTACATGTAATTTTGAGAACGGAGAGTTGTAATTTTGAAGGAAACAAATTAGAGTCCATTCATATACGTTTCTTGCTTGTCATTTCGTAATTTCTACCATAGCAACTACATGTCCTCACTTTCAAGATTCCAACCAAGTAGTAGAATTCTAGACTATTTTAAGGTGTTTTTGGAGTACTTTAATTGGTACTTTTCTTAGAAGTGTTTATAGAATTTTCACATAAAAACAATACTTGTGAATCATTTTAAACTCTTTCGTAATTACTTTAAGGTTCACTTGTATTTTATGCTTAAATTACATGAGATTTCGATATTTATTTTACATTATCATCATAGTTTTATGTTTGGCAAGCTTGTATTTATTTGTTATTGATGACATGCAAAAATGCACGTCATCTTAGGCCTTTTATTTAGAATTATGAAGGCTGTAAAGCAAAATACGCGGCGATTATTTTAGGAATTCATGAGAAAATGAGTTTGCGTCATTCAACATTAAGAATCTCAGCTAACCCACTATTATGTGTTATTATGCATTCAATTGTCTATCTTTGTAGTTAACGCAGAAGCGGAAGCCGGGCTATCGCATAGACGATTGCATGTGGAGAAATTCTCCATCGCAAACGTGAACGCATACGTTCAATGCATGGGTGTTGCGGTAATCAACCGCATGCGTCCATCACATAGGAGTTACGATCGTCAAGCGATTGCGGTCATCATGTAGAAGTTGCGGTAATCAAGCGAATGCTGTCATTGCAAGATTGCGGCTACACGATGATAACCATAATAAAGGGATGAACGCAAGGTTGAT
Source organism: Benincasa hispida (assembly GCF_009727055.1). NCBI lineage: Eukaryota > Viridiplantae > Streptophyta > Magnoliopsida > Cucurbitales > Cucurbitaceae > Benincasa > Benincasa hispida. The sequence continues at coordinate 19,089,441 of NC_052352.1, read as the reverse complement.
GGAATGGAAGCATCGACGCATATCTTGGAAAAATCAAAAGATGATGTTGACATTTCACCTACCACGCCATTAGCAACATAGATTCAGAAAAGGACCAACGCGCCGCGAATATCAGAATCAGAACAGGTCCATTAATGTTGTCGACGATTAAACTCTATAAATAGAAGCCGATGACATAATTTCATTTGATCCAAGTTTCTACCTTCGGGTGAATCCTTGTGATCTAGACGAACGCGTTAAAAGAAAGCTTGAGAGTTCTTCATCTCCTTCATCCATTCCGAGTGGCGACCGGAGCCTTCGCCGAGAGTTAGATCTAGAGAGAGTCAGCTCCACCGCCCTTCCATGATACCACGCAGCCTTGACACACATCCGCTGGAAGCAAGACATTGCTTCCAACTGGTCCTCCTTTCATTTTCTCTTCTTTTCTTATATTGTATTGTATTACATTTTGGCTTAAGAAATTAATACATTTTGTGATCAATGCATTTCTATGTTTCCTTCGATTCTATCTCCATCTTCCTTTACTTAGCATCTTTAACCTTCATTGCATCACTTAGTGAGATTGCTAGAGTATCACATACTTAATCATGCGGCATAGGAATATGAAGCATGTAGCAAACCACCTGGAGGTGTGCGTTGCGTGAGTGTTGTGAGAAAACCTTATTTGCTTAGTGTGAAGCTGTAGCAGCATCTATCTATAGGCAGACGCAACGCTTATCTATGAGTAAAGTCAGCAACAACTAACTGCCCGAGAGGGTAAGTAGTTGGTCGCATTAAGCAATGTAAGCAAGTATTCACTAGAGATAGGAATAATCTTACGTCAGCCAAGTTTATGCGGTTACCTTGTCTTATGAGTGCATCATTCATCATTTAGGCATACTTGAAAGAGTAGTCTAAAAACCAAATCTAAGTCTCGGGAGAGCAGATTGGAACGTAGAAGCAAGAATGGAGAACTTAGGAATAAGCTCCGTTTGCTATTACATAGCGTTTGCACCCTACGGAGAGGATATTGCATGCATCCAAGAAGTAGGATATGGTGGTATGCGGTTATCTTGTTTATGTGCGAGAGCATATGAGCAGGAATAGAAACTTAGGAATAAGGCCTCTCGACACTTTGCATATACATCGCATGATCGAAGAGTTTGCGTTGACTGAGGTTGCCCTTGGGTCAAGCTTAGGGTTGCGATGAAGACATCTTCATATTTTATCTAATTTTTCATGCATTTAATACACATCAATAGTTGCCGTGTCTCTACCTCTCATTCATACTTCCAATGCTTTGTCTATTAGTTAGGAGTAGGAGTAGTTTGTAGCTTAAAACCCCTCCAACATTCTTTTATTCATCCGTCGCAAACACATTACCACATAAGTCTAGCTACAAGTCCTTGAGTTCGACCTCGGATCACCCGAGAAACTTGCGTTCACATTATACTTGGTGTGAGCGCAAGAAAACTTGTGATGGGAACGCATGGTCATCGCATACATTCGTAAACGCACAGTTTCATTCCAACGCATGACCACCGATGCATGAGTATCAACGCATACCTTAAGACATGCATCGCATAATTGCCTTCACTAATTTTCGTCACCAGTTATCTCACTAGTTTTTCTATTTATACTCTTCACTTAGGGTAATATTATGTTCTGTTTTTTTACTTATTTGTTCAAATAGTTGTTTTATTTACTTTGTAGGTGGGAGAATAGTTTTTAGGTTCCAAAAATTGAGATCAGAGATACTTGGAAAGACATCGTTGAACACTCCTAATTTATTTTTAGCTTATTTTTAGACATTTGAAGCATTGTGTAATTCATTTATTTTGAATTCTATTCTTATGTGCAACTTAGTACGTATACTCTACTTGTTCAATAAGAATATATATGTATATTTCATAATTGATATGTAAAGATTTATTGTCGAAACCATATGCAGTTGATTTGGATGAAAATTGTATTTTATCTTAGTTTTGGAGTTATCATCTAATTTTTCTTTTCACTTATTGAGGATTTGCGGAAGCAATTAAGATTTTATTTTGTGCATGTACAGGTAAAAGAGAAATATTATTGATTTGTACATGCGTCAGCAATAAATATATAAATAAATAAATATATATATATATATATATTATTTTTTAATGAAAAACGATGACAAGCATTTAATATCGGTCAATTACTGACAAAAAGTAGGTAAAAAACCGATATTGAAAATAGTATTTGATGTCAGTTAAATTGACATTGAAGATAATTGGTATTGAAATCTTGGTCATCTATAATGTCCTAAGTTAATTAAAACCAGTAGCTAGATTTTCCTAAGTTAATTAACCTTAGGTAAAACACTCAGTGAGAGGAAAATGGGGTATATAATATTTCATTTTATCCTCTTCATGTTTCTTCCTTAAAGTTCATACTGTGAGATCTATACTCGGCCTCAAGGCACCTCAAGTGTCCCATTACGGATGACATTTGTATAGGTCAGTATCAAGGTGAATAGAAAGAGTGTTTGTAGTAAGTGAGAGTGGGACGTGCAACACATCTTTCGATCTCTCTCATTAATATGAAATATACATGTCGAGAGAATAACTTTGGATTAAATTTTAATTAATTATTATTATAAAACATATGATAAAAGGACAAACCTAAGCAATTGCCATGCACCACTATAATTTAGAATTTACCCACAATTTATTGTCAACCTCATATTTCTAACCTTTACAATTTTTCATTTTTTGGTAATTGTAATCTTATTAGCCTTTCAGTTTTTAGTTGATTATCATTTAAAAGCAAGACTTACTAATTAGATGCAAGAATATATATTGTTAAATCAACACATAATAAAAACCGACAAAATTTTAGTTTAAATTTCAGTTTTAGTTAATTATAATTTAAAAATATATATGCTAATTAAATTAATAGAACAGTCGCAAAAATGGCCAAACAAAATACGTTAATTAAGAAATAATGTACTTTGTACAATGTATAAAGTATATTAGTTCGAAGAAAAAACGTAGAAGAAAGTCTAAAAGGAAAAGGAAGAAGGGAAGAAGAAAAATGTTGATCTCAAAGCATAGGGAAAAAAATGAATTAAAGTGACTTGAACCGAGCCAAGGCATTTAGTTCAAAAATCTAAACTGAGGTATATTTGACTTTTGTTGGTCCAACAAGACTAAAAATCATCATGTATGGTTCGGTCTATTGATTCTATCCAAAATCGGACCAAAGCAAACCAAGAACCCCTACTTATATTTTATATATAGATTATAGCTTATTGTTTAGCCTCTAAATATACACTATATAGAGGGAGGGATTTGTCACATGTAATTTGTTTGGGTATAAGAAAATGACTCGTCCACTTGTCTTGTGTTGGATACCTGATTTTGACGCTTGTTTTGGAAATGCCAATCACCCATAGTGATTGCATCGGTTCAAAAACCTTGGGTTCACATTTTTCTTAGTCTAAAAATATTATTCCATGGTTGCTTTTTTTTTTTTCAATTAAACTGATTTTTTTAAAAAAAAATAATAAAGTGATTCAAATAAACACTCCCTCTATGAAACTAAAAGTATAGGTTTATCAATTCAGGTAAATTTAATTATATCTATACTTTAACACATTTCTCATTTTTTACACGAGTTTGAATATTAAGATCATGTTAAATCACCAATCAATTTTTTATTTGACAATATGGTGGATGGAGAGATTGAACCTCTAAAATCGAGATTGATAATAATACTTGATATCAATTGAGTCATACTTTTTTTTTACAATCACCAATCAATTTTAAAAAAAAAAACTCAATGTCTCATTTGGTAACCATTTCATTTTTTGTTCTTGGTTTTTGAAAATAATCTACTTTTGATCTATTTCTTAGAATGATTTGCATTTTTTTTTTTTAAGTATAATGGTTTGGCCAAATTTAAAAGATAAAAAAAAAATAAAACTACCATTTTTAAATTTCAAATTTTGATTTAATTTTTTAAAGTAAAAAGTAAATAACAAAAGAAAAAAATTGAATGTAAAAGTATTATCTACAAGTTTAATTTTAAAAACAAAATAACGACCGAAAAAGGATCTAAACATTGAAGTTCATGGGTTACCATGAATTTAACTATTTCTATATGCTTTAATTGAAATACCCAAACTTCATTTCCCATGTGCTGCGGTGACTGTTTTATAATTTTAATAAAACACATCTCTGAAGTATCTCTTGTACAAGTACAAGTTGTCTGTTATTCTTTTCCTCTTATAGGTGTTCCACCATAGTGTAATTTACCAATATTTTATTTCATTCATTTTTTTTATTCCAAAACCATTTACCATATTATTTATCCGCTCTTATTCTTAATATTTTTTTTTATTAGTCTGATATGAACTTATATTATTATTTCCGAAATTGAAGGTTAGACCTCTCATCTCACATATTCATATCTATATTATATCAAAATGAGTTATAAGGAGAGAATTTTCTTCTCCCTTTTTTGTCTTTATATATTTTAATAATTTCCTTCTTATCTTACCTTCAATAAGGTGGCTTTCCAATTCACGTTGTAATTCTCATGTGCCAGTTGATGTTAAAGGGACATGATCATTTGGATTTGGCGACGATGAGACACAATTCTTATTTTGTAAGTGTATGGATGTGTGATAGTATCTAAAAAAAATTGAAAATAATGATTAAAACCAAGAGTAAAATAGAATTTAATTGATTGGGGATGATGATTTTGTTGTTATAAGTTCTTTTTATATAAAAAGATTCTTTTAGAGAATAAAGGGATATGGTGAGAAATGTTAGAAATTTAAGAAATATCGTATAGATCGATTTGTTTCTTTTAATTTTAATTTTGTAATTCTTAATTTTAAATTCTTTATCATTCTTTTTTCAATAATGTACATTTTTCTCTCTCCATGATTATTTAGATTATCTGACTCAGTTTTTGTTTTTTTAATTTATTTATATCCAATTGTTATGGGCTTATATTCTTTTTTAAAAAAAATATATAATTGCAATCTATTAGATAAGGTGATCCACACTAATAAAGTTCATCTAATAATCCATAGATATCTTCAATTAAATTTATTTTACCTAATTTCATAAATGCAATTAACATTAGGAAGATAAAAAAAAGTTGGTCGAGGTGAGTAATGATGAAGAAATTAGTTGAGGAATCGATATAGATAGAAGAGTTGAGAAAATTAGGGAGATATGAATATGACATTAGAATTACGAGGACTTTGGAAAAAGAAAACATATGTTTAATGTTTTACTTTAAAAATTATCTATTTTACCTTCTTTTGAAAAATAACTATTTTACATTTTAAATATAAAATAATATCGAAATTGTTGTAAAAAAATCTTTTTGGAAACAGTTTTTTTGGGTGCGTATAAAGCCTACTAATTTTTTTTTTTAAAAAAAAAAAACAACATTTTTTTAAAACCAAAATAATAAAAATAATAACTAGTCCAATAATCATCTTTTTTTAGTATGTCTAATAAGTATTCTTATACATCGAATAACTATATCCTAATATGTTACACTGATGATACAATTTTTAAATTATGATTTCACTATAGCAAACAACAAACACATAAATAATTTTAAAATAATGAAAAATTATTTTAAGTGACAAAAATGTTGAAAATATTTATAAATAATAGCAAAATATCAAGGTCTATCTGCATTACATCATGATAGACTACTATCTATCTGTATCAAATAATAGTCTATCACGGTCTATCACAGTTACACTATGATATTTGACTATATTTGTAAATATTTTGGTTCATTTTATATTTGAAAACTACCTTAGAATAATTAATATCTTTTAAACTTATAATTATAAAAATGATTTTTTAGTTAAATTTGTGGTCCATACAAATTTTACTAAGATATGACATGATTCAAAATTAAAAAGAAAAGTTGAATTTTCAATATTCATTACAGAATTCATAAACACGTGCATTGCACATGATTCCTTACTTGAATTTTCAATATTAATTACAAAATTCATAAACACGTGCATTGCACATGATTCCTTACTAGTGGTAAAAAAAAAAAAAGTATTTTTTTTATTGACAATCTATTATTTTTTATTTTATTCATTATAATTTAGTATTTAATTATAGATATATTATAAATTAATTAAATTGTCTATTTGTGTCTCTTTGATTCCATAATTTTCAAAAGTGTCTAATTAATAAGTCTTCAAACTTTTAATTTTATTTATAATAGAACTTGAACCTCGAAAAATGTTTAATAAGTCATTCCATGAGCTTTTCAAATTTGTATCAAATAAATACCCAAGTTTTCAAAGCTTTATATTTTTAGAATTTACAAATATACTAGATTCTATAATTTAAAGTTTAGAGTTTTATTTGATTAATATTTAAATTTATATTCAATAGATCAATTATTTTAAAAAAATCTAAATAAATTAGAGATCTAATAGATTGAAAAAAAAAAAATCAAAGTGACGTTTTTTTTTCAATTTAGTAATTTATTAAACCTAAAATTTAAAAATCAAAAGTCTGGAACACTTTTTGAAAGTTCTTGATAAATAGACCCAAAATTGTTTATATGTGAATTTAAATGATTAAACACATATTTAGTTTGAATCATTTGACAATTATTTTCAAATATGCCTTAATTTTATTAAGAAACTAGTCTAGATTCATGAGTACAAAATTGACATAATTAAACCTACAATTTTCTTATGCTAAATTTTCTATTGGAATTAAATTCATTCACATTCACTCATATACAATGGATTAAATGATAAGATTGTTCGACTATTTACAAAAGCTTTCGAAATTAGAAATCTTTCTATAAGATTGGGCATTTGAATGCTTCAACAAAACGGTATATAATTTATACTATAAGCTATTTGTTATCAATTCAATATTTTTGTGAACACAATCAATAACTATTGAAATATTATTTTCTATAAAAATATTTGAAATATTATTCATAAAAGGTATATTTAAAAATAAAAATAAAAATTTGAGAAAGTTAATTTTCTAAGAAAAAATTTTACTTGTTAAGTATAACAACTTTCATTATAAACTTTTCAATTACAAAAATTTTAATCGGAAATTTAGATAATTATTGCATTTTTTTATTTCTAATCAAATTTAGTTGACATTAATAAATATTAAAATATTAAAAAAGAACTTCAAAAAATAAATAGTTGAATGGAAATCATGTTCTATACAAAATTAAAGAGGCTTAAAGCACAAAAATATGATTAAATTGTAATATATATAAAGCTCAAGATACAAATCAATTGAATTAAAAGTTTTGGGTAAAAATTGATACAATTTATTAAGTTTATGTACAAAAATGATCATTGATCAATAATTTTCAATTTAGTGTTTAATGGCCTGATTTTTTTTTTTTTTTTAAAGAGAAAAGAATCTAAAGGGACTGATTTAAGAAAAGGGAAAAAGCACATATTAATCCAAAATTAATACTATGGATATTATCATTTCATTTGAATTGTATAATATATGACAAATTAATTATTGAAGCTTAATTAATTTGAATTTTTCAAAGCAAAAAGGCTCGTTTTTCTCGTTCCCCGGCTGATCAGGGGAAACTTATCATTACAAATGAGGTAATCATCTGAGCACCTGAAATCAAAGATAAACTCTTATGAAAATAAGGGAATTCCAGGCTTAAAAGTAGGCTTTCATGAATTGAGTTTGATTGAATTAAAAGACTTTTTAAATTCAACCTAATTATTTTAGTTGTAAATTTCTTCCATCCAAATAATTCTTATTGAAAAAACAAATCCAACTCAACCATGAAATATTTGGATTGGGTTGGTTCGAGTTAATTGAATGATTTATTTAAAATTTTGTTATAAAAAAAAGTAAAATATAAATATGTAAAAATCTAATTTAATTATTTTCATATGTTGAATTAAGATTAACTACTCAATTTCAATTTATTTAGTGTGAATTTTATTTCTAAAGTACAGAGAAACTATTTTAAGAGTTGTTGAATAATAAATTATTCAAAAAATATTGAAATTAAATAAAATTAAAATCAATATATGCATAAATAATTGTGTTATAAGTAATAAAAAATTGTATATTTTAAAGTTAATAATAAATTCGGGTTGGTTGGGGTTATATTAGGTGAACCTAACCAACTCAACTCATAAAATTTTCATTTATCTGAACCCAACCCAAATCACACAGGTTAGATTGGGTTGATCGATTTTTTTGGGTCATCCGATTTTTGAACACCCTTGTTTAAAAGGGTCATGCATTGACTTACAAACCCCAAAAAAAAAATGACAAATTTTAGAGTGAGCAAAATTGCATAACCAAAAAAAGTTATGCAAAGTTATGGAATTTTGTTTTTATTATTTAACTTATGTCTTGACTTCAAATAGTGAGATTTAAAGGTATTAAAATGACTTGAAGCAATTTGTAAGGTCAAAAAAATTTTATTTGAACCATAAATCTCGTGATATCTAGTACAATCATATGTCAATTTGGTTGATTCTTTAGTTTACTAAAAATTTATTTGAGTTGAATCAAACCAACCCGAATTTCTTCTTCTTCTTCTTATTATTATTATTTTGCTCACGATATAATTATACAAATATATATTCATTTTAACTTTATTTCATTTATCATAATTTTTTCAATAATTTATTCTCCAATTAATACTTTTAGAAAATAAATATTAAATATGAAATCCATATCTTCATAATATATATTGAAATTGAGTCGAAAAATCTTAATTCAATAATGAAAAATAAATAAATGGGCATTTGACTTTTCTTAAAATGAAAATCTGAATCAATAACACAAATAACTCAAATAAACTAAACCCAAATATTTTATGGTTAGCTTCAACTCAGTTAAATATTTAATAAGAGTTATTTGAGTTAAAAAAATTTACTACCCGAACAATTGGATTAAGTAAAAGAAAAAAAAATCTCTACTCAACCTAACCCAACCGATAGTGTCAGAGGTGATTTTCTCTTTTTTGAAATTGAATACCAATGCAAAAAAACAGTAGACAATATTAGATTATTTACTTTACTTCCTCATTAGTTGCATTAGTCTAGTGTGTCCATTAGATTTACAAGTTTTGTTTACCTCCAATATTCCAATTAGCCCACCGTAATGTTGGTCTAATCCAGCCCCAGGTTTAGTTGACATTGTTTTTCTAGTTTTCATTTCTCTCTTTTCTCTATTTAACCTCAAATATTAAACAAAGTTCACAAGTTATTCCTCAAATAAAGAGCCATATGCCCATCCCAAAATGTCAACAAATAAAGTGCAATTGCTGTATAATATCTGCAATGAAATTTTTTGTCACAAACAACTTCCCACTTTTCAACAATTGAACTGCCTCAAAAACCATCTCGGTATAGAACATTCATATATATATTTCTATTTTTTCCTTCTTAATTAAAAGTAAAACCCATTATTAATTAATGATATTAACTATTATGTTGGTGCAGACGAAATAAAAGCTATAGATGTTGGAATTGAGGAGTTGGAGGAGGCAGAATGTTCAATTATAAGCCCAAGAGGATTGATTTATGCCAAAGGAGTTTCAGAAATAACTTACATCCACATTCATGAATGCGACTTCTTCTCTGTGAGTAGCTCAAATTTTTAAATGGAGAAAAAAGGGAAATTAGTTGAATTAAAGAAGGAATTATTTGAGTTGAAATTATGAAAAAAATTTGCAGATTGGAATATTTTGTTTGCCTGAAGGGGGGGAGCTGCCATTACACGACCATCCAGGGATGACAGTGATGAGCAAGCTTCTTTATGGCTCTGTTCATGTAAAAGCTTATGATTGGATTAAAATGCAGATCAGCTCTTCTACTGACCGAACCTGTGAGTACTTTATGATTAATTTGATGCTAAAGTATCGATATGACCAAATCTACTCTAATACGATTTTAATATTAGAAAGGATAGGTTGTGCTCAAGTGTTTGAGTGTTTAATTTCATTTCCTTTTCAATTGATATTGATTGAGTTAAAAGTCATCTTTGAACTTTGAAGATTGTGTCGATTCCATCTAAGTTTTCGTTTAGTTTTTGGTTTTTTAAAATTATACTTATAATACTTCCGTCTATTGGTTATTTTGTTTTGTTATCCACATTCACCTATGTTTTAAAAAGTGAAACTAAAATTTGGAAACAAAGATTTGTTAAATAACCATTTTGTTTTAGTTTTTGAAAATTAAGTCTATAAATACTTCGACCACATTCAAATTTCTTGATGTGTTACCTATAGTTTTATCAATGTTTAAAAAAAAATCAAGCCAAAATTTGAAAACTAAAAAAAATATTTTTAAATTTTAGAATTTAGCTAAAACTTCAACACTTGGAAAATTTAAAAAAAATGTATATCATTGTAAAAAATAGATAGGAAATAGACTTAATTTCAAAAAAAAAATGAAAAATAAAATGCTACATACGAAACGAGGCCTTAAAAATAGTTATTGCTCTTGTTTACAAAATTTGATTAAGAATTCAACTGGCTAAACTATAATATGAAATTTAAGAGAAAACAAGCATAAATTTCAAAAACAAAAAATAAAACCATTAATAAATAAGGTATAAAGTTTCGATTATGTGTTTAATATGTTGATGAACTTTTAATTTTGTACCTAACAAGTCTATGACAAATCCAAAATCTTAAAAATCGACTTACTAAATATAAATTTGGAATTTAATATCCCTAAATTTTAAATTTCATATCTAGTAGATGTGTGAATTTAAAAAATTTGAAAGTACACTTTATTTATAATTGAAGCAAATGTTTGTTTGTGTTTGAAAAATGAATGGGAGGAGGGCAGTTGGGTTGGGGAAGAAGGTGGTTGATAAGGTTTGGAGTGCACCAAGTGAAGCAAGAGCTTTGTTTCCAGCAAGTGGAGGAAACATTCATTCATTTAGAGCAAAGTCAGGATGTGCCATTTTGGATGTGTTATCTCCCCCTTATTCTCAACACCTTGGAAGACCTTCCACTTATTTCTCTGACTTCCCACTTCCCACTCTTCCTGGTGATTTCTTTTTTCCTTCTTATATTTAATCATTTACAAAATTAAATCATCTTTCAACGATTGTTAAATACATCAATTTTTTTTCCAATAATTAATACTTGAAAAAGTTAATCCAAACACATCCTAAATTTACGTGACAATCAACTTTCAACTTCTGTGTTTATTTCAAATCTGAACTCTAAAAAGTGTTTAATGAATTTCTGGATAAGTGTCTAATTGGAAGTAAAATGATTAAATTTGACTCTAATATATTTTTAACTAACTAACTTTTTTTTGGAAGTAAAAAGATTAAATTTGACTTTAATATGTTTTTGATTAACTAACTTTTTTTTATATAAAAAAATTAACTAATCTATTAGATATAAAATTGAATTTTATGTATGATGGTACCAGACTCTTACTTTTTTGTTTGGTTCAGTGGGTTTGTGAATATAAAAATAATGTTGAATAGGGTAGAAAGGTTTTGAGAGACGTGCACAAAATTAAAAGGTGGGATTTCAATAGTTTTGTCTCTAATGATTTATGAGTTTAAAAAACGTAACAATATAATTAAATATTTTAAATTTCAACGATCTATTGAATATAAAATTGAAAATGATTCAATTCATAATTTAATTTTATTATTAATATGAAAAGGAGAAGAATTGAATTTACCCTTAGTGCACTTTAAAATAAGCTTCATTTAAAAATAATAATACTTGTATTAAGTAGTAAATCGTCCATGTACTTTAAAAGTTTCGTTATAGTTTTTATGATTCTGTCTTATGGTTACAATTTGATTATAATGGCTTTAAAATTTTCAATTCAGTGTTTATAGTTTGGTTAAACTTCACTAAAATATTTAAACTAGTTTTTAAAAATTTCAATTCGGTGATTATAGTTTGATTAAACATCACAAAAGATATTTAAACTAATTTTTTTACATATTTAGAACTACTTTTGATAAAAACGATTTAAAATACACTTGAAAACCTATTTTAAATTGTTATCAAACACTACAATTTTTTTTTAAAGGACTTATTTTTTAAATTAACACTACTACAAAATCTACATTACTTGACACTTGTAGTTTTTAATTACTTGACGTTTATGTAGAAAAAACGTCAAGTAATATGATTTTGGACAAAAAAACATCAAGTAAAAAGGTTGAAAAAGCGGAAATTGACGGAATATTTCAGATATTTTCACGCAAACCTTTACTTGACACTAAAATCGTGTCAAGTAATATAAAGTCTTACTTGACACGTTTCACGTGTCAAGTATAAGAAACTCTTATTTGACATTTTTTTCGTGTCAAGTAAAAAGGTTAAAAAAAGGGAAATTGACAGAATACCCTTTACTTGACATTGGAAAAACATCAAGTAATCCAAATTCTGTAGTGGTGTAAATATATTTCAAACACACCTTATATTTTAATATGATCAACTAACATATTCTACCGAATAGAAAATACCAACTTTATTGCGATGTAAATAAAAAACTACATTGATGTATTTAATATGAAAACGAAAATGATAACTCGATAAAGTTTGCTTTAATTATAGGTACTGTTTTTTTTTAGTACAATAATTAAGAATAGAGAGATTTGAACCATAAATCTCATGATTACCAACACACTCGAAGACCAATTGAACTATATTTCCTTTAGCATAGGGGTCGAATTTGAACCTTTAAAAACCACTAACCTATAATTAATATTATATCCCATATTGTAGATAACATTCGCAAATTAACTTTAAAACTAACCCGAATAAAAAAATTATTTTTTTTTAAAAAAAAACACCAAATTGAAATTTTCTTTTAACTTGTTTTTAGTAGCACTCTTCTTCTTTATCGGTGTTTGGAGTAAAACCTATGAGATGAAAAATTGTAGTAAAATTAAACGTCATTCATAAAAATGAGTTTCATTCTCTTATTTGCAGATGTTATCACAAAGTAATGAGATAGTTTAATTATTCATAGGTAATTAATAAAATTTATTAAACTTGGTCATCAGATTGCGCTATGCTAGAAGAGATAAAGCAGCCAGAAGATCTATACGTAGTTGGAGCACCTTATCTTGGCTCTTCAATAGTTACAAAAGGTGATGAAACCTATACATATCATCAGTATTTTTAGATTAAATTACAACTAAAGTAAGTGGCCGGTTTGCTCAAAGTTTATCTCTTTTCATGTAACAATAGAAAAATATATGTCTAACGTAGACATGCTCGACGGACATAAAACTTGTATTATTAACTTTAATAGTATTTAATTATGCAAATAATTATTTATATTATAACTTGAGATGATTATAATCGTCAATTTGAACATAACTTATTAGATAAGGAATTAATTTCCATCTTAATTAAAAGTGTTTGATGATTCAGTCTCCTGCTTATATATATTTTTTAAAAAAACCTAGCGGTTGTATTCAAAATTTACAAATAATATATATTAATTTGTTTTAGTACAATAAGAGACAAACAATAAAAGAACTTAAGAAATCAACAAATGATTAATCAAAACAGAATCTGCCCATGAAGGATGGCATTCGAGCCAAATTGTCAAAAAAAAAAAAAAAAAAATCTAGTGTGGTAAGCTAAGTAATGAGCGATGACAGGGTTACTTTTGTGGTTGATCAAAAGAAAGCTTAAATAGACCTGAACTGCATTTGCATATGATATTTTTCCAACCAGAAGATTCCAAATAATAAGAAAATCAATTTCAACCCAAAGAGTAAAGATAAACCGTCTTTAAGAATATTGGAAAAACCATTTTATGCAACAGATTGAAAGTATTAAGCAAAATCTATGATTAAATAAAGGAAGTCAATTTATAAGATCAACAAAACTCTCTCAAGAAGAGAAGTTCTATATTCAAATGAAAGTTGAAAAGCTTCTTATTACGACTCTAAAGTGGTTGTTTATAGTGTTATAAGAAATAAGACAATGAATTAGTTAATTCTAAAATACTAATTAAACCATAATTAATATAAATTAACAACTAGACAACTATTATATTATAATATACTAGTTATCTTTTTTCAAAATATATACAAAAGTGATTTATCAATTCTCCTCATCGCCTTCATACAAGGCAATAGCCTCAGCAAAGTCAAAGGATCCGTCAAAAGAAAATGGTTTAAATTAGGAAAAGATAAAGTGAGGTTTGGTATAAGTCTATAACAGATTAGGGGATTAATATATATATATATATAAAGCATGAACTTAGCGTACAAATTAATGTATTTTATTTGTAAAAAACAGCATCCGGCACGATGGTTTTGATTTTCTTTATTATTATTGTTTTTATTTTTCAAGAATTTATTGTTGTCAAAGTAGTGATAAAATTAAAACTTGAAACTTACTGTAACTCATTCGCATAAAAGAAATTAAAAAGAAAAAAGAAAAAAGTGTAACTAGTTTGAATTTCAATGGTAATTTAACTTAATGTTCACCCTCTTAAATATCAATTATATTTGTTAAATACTATGTAAATTTTCAAACTCTAAATTTTGTTATTTTCTCTTTAGCTTTCAAATTTCGAGTGTTAAAAAATTGGTTACATATATTCGAACTATAAAACTTGACTTTTTGGATTTGTAAGTGATTCCAAAATGAGAAATAAATTTAGATACCTTATTGTTTAAACTCTTTTTTTAAAAAAATATGTTTTCAATAAAAAAAATATATATATATATTTGATCATTTTCTTAAAAAGTGCTTCAAAGTTCAAACACCACATTTATATCTTATTATATTCCGGAGTGAATTCCATCCATTATAAATATGTTTTTTTATGCTATTTTGAAGATTTTTGGGTAATCATTTTAAATTTTTTTTAATATATATATATATATATCTCGCAAATGTTTATCTAAAATAGACATTCAAGTGAAACTATTTTTTATATTAATTAATATTGATTGTAGATTTAGAAGAAAAAAAATTGAAAATTGGAAGTGTGTCACTAGTTTATGTAGCAAATAATAAAAGGCACAATCCCACACATGCAGACATTCAACATGCGGGTATTCAATTCTAATGAATTTTAACATGCATCCTCGTTAATTGATGTCTGATGGTTGGTTAATACACTTTAAAGTTTAATATATTCGTTGATTTGATGCCTAATGGTGTGATTATGTAATAAAAATTTTAACATGCTTCTTGATTAACACTCGAGGGCTGTTGATGTACTTAGACTTTTAATATATTAATAGTTGATGCATTTACAATTACGATAATAACTAATTAGGTAATCTTCTTAATGATATATTACTAATACATACTAATAATATATTTCAACATTTATTTTAACTAACTATAAAACACGTGTGATGCACGTGGTTAAAAATTTTTAGAACATCAATTTTGTTTATGAAATGCCAAGAGCAAATGAACTTAGATTTTATTAAATTTAAATAACAAATATCTAAAATGAGAATTAAAATAAAATAATTGATGGCCAAAACTATACGTATATCTTATTTTAGATTAATTCACAACAATATAAAATGAGTTGCACATTTTTTTTTTTTTTTTTTTTTATATATATATAGAACACTTGAAACATAAATTTTGATGATGGTGGGTTTTGCTAGTATGTTTCTGTGAATCAACTGAATTAATTTTCTTCCTACAAAAATGGCACAACTCTTATTATTAGAGTAAATTTGAGAAAAAATTAAGATAAAAAGTTAGAGATATGTATGATATATGCTAATACATTTATTTTATATCTTTTGAATCTATCGAATTTGATTATGTCGTTCTCTATTATTGTCATGAGTAGTTCTCCTAACGTGATGAATAAAAAATATTAATTTCAAACACATGGAATCGAAATAAACATTTTGGCTCAAATATATAAATAAGATATTTAAAGTTTTAATAAATTAGAAACCTAATAAAAAATCTAACTAAAATAATAAAATAACAATAATATAACCTTTCAGGAACTAACAAAGACCACATGTTCAACATTAATATTATAATTTAAAAATGAAACAAATTTATGAATCTTTCTTATGGTTGAAAAGGAAGACACTTGTGCGCTACCAAAAGGGAAAAAAATTAAAATAAACTAAATAATTTTCCAATTAGGAGAAGATATCTATTTGACAACTTGAAAATTAAAAAGCTTACGGTAATTTCTCACAAATAATGAAACATACAATAATGAATAAAATTACAGCATCCTTTACGTTTCATGTCTTCTACCATGTTGTTTTGAGGCAAATTCGCAACTGTTATATTTACGAATACAAAATAATCATTATTGTTAACACTCCCTCTTGAATCTTATTATTTACTTTCACATATGTTATTCGTCCCAACTCATTTTCATTTTTTCTCAAAAAACTTTATTCTTGTTTATTTTCACTTCTTCTTTTTCAATCTAATTTATACTTCATATATTAAATAATTGACCAACTTGGATAAGACTCATTTAGTAAATTGGATAAAAAAATTTATTGTAATTTATCTAGGCCTGTCTTCTTAAAATTCATAGAAAAAGATTTTTTTAAAAAAAAGGTAAAAATTGGCCATTACTTTTGCTTGCATAAGAGATTCTTTTTAGTATAAATGTGAGCAGAAAATTTGAGCCATGAGGATGAATGTTGCAGAAAATATGTTTAATTTACTTGGAATATGTATTTTTAAAAAGATGTAGTTTTCCCAAAAGTTTTAGAATGGAGGGATGGAAAAAATAGTAATAGTTGAAAAATATCACATAAAAAATAATGAAAAAATAAATGAAAACAAATTAATAAATTTATACATAACACTTACCTAAAATGTGAAATTGCATCTCGTTCCCCTCCACATTATTTCATTTTGTACGGACCATATCAAATGCGACATGACAGTGAAAGAGAGGAGATCGATGTGGACGAATGTGTCAAATGCGACTGTACCAAGAACCAAATAACGAAGAGAAGAAAAAAAATATTGGGGAAAGAAATAAGAAAAAACTTAAAAAAGATTTGAAAATCTACCCAACCAAATACATATATTTTAGAGATTCACAATCTATATATTTAGTAAAATATATCTATCCTAATCATTTATATTTATGAACATTGATATCATAGCTCAATAGCCAAGTAAATGTCAAAGCAAATCTACCATAACAACCAATGCAATCGAGATATAAAGGAGGATCTAGGCCCTCATGAAATGAAAAGAGAAAACTTGATTCTAAAGTTCGTTCGATGACATTCTGAAATTGAAGAGATGAGGCCACATAAAAGTAGAAAAGTTTGAATTTATTATTTGAAAATTTTGTAGTTATAATGTGAAGGAATGTGTAGGTACGAAGTGATGTAATTTTATGAAAGAATGTGTCTGATGCCAAGAGAATTCAAAAGACGTGATATTTTACGTCAAATAAAAAAAATATCAATGAGGGTAAAATAGGAATTTTTAGAAATATAAGGACAAAAAGAGAAGATAAAAATCTCCCCTTATTGCCCCAGGTGTGTATTGATGACATGATGTTGAATCATTGATATACCAATACTATATTTGAAATAAATGACACCCATAATGACTAAACACAATATAAAAATTAAGCCTGTAGTCAAACAATTATAAGTTTTCAATAATGAAAAAATAAATCAATAAGTCCATCTTAATTGAAATAATCAAAGGTCCAAAATGCCCTACACTTTTAAAAATGTGTGGTTGATGTTAGATATATCATTTATACCGTTGGAATGTTAATCGATGTTTGATATACTCATTTCTCACTTCAAGTATTTACTGATTGATATATGATGTATTCAGGTCTTATATCTAATATACTTGAAATATCATGCCTATAAAATAGCACACACATGCTTTGCTTGAAAATAAGTTACTAATTAAATATTGATTGTTGTTAGATATATTATTGATACATTAGAATTACTTATTGATATTATATATATTATTGATACACTCATGTTTTACTTCAAGCATCTACTAACTAATGAATGATATACTTATGTTTTATGTTTGACATATCGATGAATACACTTTAAATGTTTAATATTTTTGCTCATTGATGTTTAATAGTATGTCAATGGAGGGATTAATATGTTTGCTAATTTATATCCGATATACTAATTATAATTGTATTCGTTGAAAATTTAATATGTTTGTTGATTGATGTGTGATCCATCGTTAATATTTTCTATAATTTTGATATACTAAAACAACCGAAATGTTGGAAAATTAAAGAAGAAAAAAGATGGAAAAACTAAAACTTGCTTATGAAAAAATAGAAACGGTGGAGAAAAAATAGGAAAGAATTCGATAGTAGAAGTTTTTTTTCTTCCTATAGAACAAAAGGAAAAAAGTTATTGAAAGTAATGAAACAAAATTTAATAACATGTTTGCCATATTGGCAAATATGAAAAATGCCAACAAAATTGAACTACCAAATACAATTTTCCTTTATTACAAATTGGGGAAGTGGAGTGCTTTATATATTGTTTTTTTTTTCTTCCGTTTTTTCCGTTGGTTTGTTTTCTTGTTTTTTTTCCCCACGGTTGAGATAAGAATTGTATGTGAATTTTACCATAAACGTAAAGTTAAAAAAGCTGAGCAACGATTACAAATATACAAATATATTTTACTATCCAATTCAATTTTCTGTTTGTTTTAAATTAGAGAAGTTACACTAAACACATCCAACAACCTACTTAAATTTATTTAAGTCTTCTCCCAATTTGATTAGTCGTACTTCCAAATTTTAGTGATGGTATAAATTAAAAATTAAAATTAATATTGATATCAATTTAAAATTAAAATAATAGTCTATAGATATTTTAGTTGATTCTATTTAAAATAACTCAAAAATTAAAACCATCTAAATAAAATTACATTTTTAAAAATAAATCCACTTAATGAAGGTACAGAAGAATGAGATGTGACAATAACATTGTCAAAATTGATTGACTTATAGAAATTTATGGTTTTATTTAAAATTCAATTTTGGTTCATGTATTTGGAATTTTGTTTCATTATGATATATATTTTTTTAATTGTTTAATTTTAATTCATGTACTTTCAATAAATATTAAATGTAGTCATTAAACTTTCAATAAATCTTAACCTTAGTCATTTAAAGTGATTTTTTAAATCATAATTGGTTAAATAATAATAATGTTCCTTCCAGCCAGAAATAAAATCACCGAGTAATTTCAAGATTTTAAAACTATAAAGAAGAAAGCAGAACAAAATTTAAAGTTCGAGATCAAAATATTATTTTAACCAACGAAATATCTCTGAAATGGCTTTGGTGGGCTGGGCTTAGTAGATGATTTGGGCTGTAGTGTGGGGCAGTCCAGACTTGAATTAGAATAGGCCCACTGTTTCGGATCCAATATTAAAATATTAGAGCACATATATAAATTCCCATAGGCACAGGTTTTAAAACCCTAAAGCTTAAGGCGTCGTTCGCTCTCTTCTTTCCTCGTCTCTTTCTCTGCGGCCGCCTACTTCAATCTCATCGTTCGAAGATGAAGGTTTGTCCTTTAGATGTCTCCTTTTCCTCACTGTTCTCCTTATTTTCTCTGCAATATTAACTTTTAAGTCTTGTTTTTACAGTTTAATATCGCGAATCCGACTACTGGATGCCAGAAGAAGCTGGAAATCGATGATGACCAGAAACTGTTAGCTTTCAAATCCCCCCTTTTCTTCAATCTATTGTTTTCATCCCGAATGTGCATTCTATGTCGATGAACTATTTTTTCCATCTCTAGTCCGTTGTTCGTATCGTGAGCTTTTTTTCATTAATATATTGGATTGGTAGTGTGCAAGAGTTGTATTTTCTAGTAGAACCCGAGGATTTTATTTTATTTTTTCATATGCTTAGATCTTTGATTCCAACACTAAAGCTTTCTTAAACTAGGGTTTTTGAAATGTATAATAAGTTGAAGGGTTCCCTATTGAATGGTAGAGTAGTGTTGAAATCGTTAATTCGACGTGTTTTCCGTTTTAATTGCTGTGTTTATGTTCAGCCTTGCTACGAAAGATTTCTAATAGGCTTATCTATTTACATGTTTAGAAATCTAGCGGCAGTGATGACGTCGGTTTGAGTTTTTGCATTCATGGTTTTGGTTATCCCCTTATTGTTTTTGGCAAAACAGTTCTCGAAGCGACAATATTTTACGAATAATGAGATAAAAGAAAGATTTTAGCCCTTCCCCTTTTGTTTACACATGTATTTTTCATCATATTTATTTTAGATTTAATTTTGTAATCAACTAAAATTAAGCCTCGTCTTTGTTTAGCCGTGCCTTTTTCGACAAGAGGATCTCTCAGGAGGTCAGCGGAGATTCTCTCGGGGAGGTATGAGTGCTCTTCTGTCAATAAATAAAATCTTAGTTCCTAGTTTCTGTGACTGAGTTTTACTGAGGATTTTCCTACATGCAGGAATTCAAGGGCTATGTTTTCAAGATTATGGGAGGTTGTGACAAGCAAGGATTCCCAATGAAACAGGGAGTTTTGACCCCAGGCCGTGTCCGTCTCTTGTTGCACAGAGGTTTGTGGAACTGTTTATGCTAGTAATTAGTCAACCCATTTAACCAGATTTGTTGTTTATATTAAAAAATACAATTATGTATTTTACTTTTCTTGCCAGGTACCCCTTGTTTCCGAGGTTATGGAAGACGCAATGGAGAACGCAGGAGGAAGTCTGTGCGTGGATGCATTGTCAGCCAAGACCTTTCTGTTCTGAATCTGGTGATTGTGAAGAAGGGAGACAATGATCTTCCTGGCTTGACAGACACTGAGAAACCTAGGATGAGGGGTCCCAAGAGGGCATCCAAGATCCGCAAACTTTTCAATCTCTCGAAGGAGGATGATGTTCGAAAGTATGTTAACACATACCGTAGATCATTCATCACAAAATCTGGTATGGTTTACATGCTTTTCTTTAATAAAGTTGGATGATTTGATGGATATAATATTCTGCTTAAAACCTATGCTTAGTCACAAAATTAAATATCTGGATGAACGTGTTTGTTTGACATTGTATTACATTGTGGTTTATCAGTGTCTCATTTTGTGGACAAGTACAATTCTATTTATACAAATGTTTTCGTTCTGTTTCATTTGTTATGGAATTAAGTTTCTGATGTGATTGAGCTGCAGGCAAAAAGGTCAGCAAAGCTCCCAAGATTCAGAGGTTGGTTACCCCACTGACCTTGCAGAGGAAGCGAGGGAGAATTGCCGAGAAGAAGAAGCGAATTGCGAAGGCCAAGTCTGAGGCTGCTGAGTATCAGAAGCTTCTGGCCTCTAGGTTGAAGGAGCAAAGAGAACGTCGCAGTGAGAGTTTGGCCAAGAAGAGGTCTAGGCTCTCCGCTGCCTCAAAGCCATCCATTGCTGCTTAGTTTCTTCGTATTATTTATGTCAGCGTTCTGTTATCTTTATATTTCCCATCTTGTTTTGCTTTTAAAAGAATGTACTTTTTGCGGCTGCTTGCAGATGACATCTAGAATGTTTTGGTATTTTTGGTTCCTAATTGACCAGTTATTTCTTGACATTACTTCATATTTTATGATGGTTGAGAGAAATTTTGAAAGAGCATGGTAGTCTACCTGCAGTATTAACTTGCTTTTCAATTTTAGTGGATGCTTAGTGCTTAGTTGGTCTGAATAGGTAATTTTAAATAATAACTCTTGTTTGTTTATTTTAGGTTATAATAGATTATGATAGTGTTTGTGTAGGATGTAGATTATTTTAGTTTAGGTTATAATAGTATGTGTTTGAGGTGTGATCTATTTTAGTTTGAGAAAAAAATAGTAAACATTATAGCGAATGATAAAAAAATGATGAATATAAAATAGTAAAAGTTGTAATAAATAATAAATATGGTAGTATATGGGGGTTTTGAAATAGTATTTATTTTTGCTAATTAGAGGTTTTGAAATAAGTTTTAATGTAGTAAGTGGTGGTCATGATAACTTTTGTCTCACATGCTTGTTTTGAGTTGAAATTTGATGTTTTATTTAAAATTAGTTATTTTAATCTTTTTATAAACTGTAGATTTATTTTAAATTGTAGTCGTATTACACAATATTTTAAAAACATTGGATTTAAATTGTAGTCATGTTACAATCATTCTAAAATTTAAGATTTATTAGCTAAATTTAAGTTGTATTTAAGATCTAGATTAAAAATCAAACCAAGCATAGGGACAAGTATGGTATTTAAACCAGAAAACAACAAATGGGTTCAGATATCTAGACGTTAGAAGTTTCTCCTCAATTTAGTTGTGATTTATTTTATTTTTATACTTAATCCATGGTTTTTTTTTTTGTTTTTTTAAAATTAAATTATGGTTAATAATTATTTTTTTAGAATTTTACTTGCATATGAAAAATTGTAGAGGTGCTAGAATAATATGATATTTGAAAAGATAATATTTGAGATATACCCATCTTGATACTTCCTTCTATCACTCACAACAAAAAATAGTTAAAAATATTTCAAACATAGAAGAATAATAAATAAGAAGAATTTGCCACAAGTCAATTTATAATAGGATAATTAGATAAGATACATAGAGATAGGTGCTCTATGAGATAACTTAAATATTTTTCGATTTGAAAAGACTCTTTCCACTTAGAAATTGAGATTTTAATGTCTATGTATATATATATACAGAAATACATATACATTTATGCAACGTATACATCATTAAGGATTTACTTCAATATACTTTTAAGACTAGTTAACAATATTGTGTGAATTATAAAAAATAAAAAAAAACTATTACAACTGCAGCAATTTTAATTGTGAAGCAATAATTATAGCCTAAGATATTCAAATTGCCCCGCTATACTTTATATACTTATTCATGGTTTAATAATTTTATTTTTTCTAATTTGTAATTGGACTTAGAAAGAGGAACTATAGAGCAGGTGTTAGAATGATAATAGAATTTCTATGGAAGTCACCCTCTTCACTTAGACGATATTGTTTCAGCTGTTGCATTGTGGTCTCATTGATGAATGCATGGCTTTCTTTTCTGTTGTTTTATTCTACCATCGCTAAAGTGAAAGAGGAATGAAGCATTTAGTTCACAATACGACTATCCTTATAAGAGTTTTGCATAAAAAGAAAAAATGAATGAACAAGGACAAAAGTTTGAAGGAGGGAGATGAGGGTAGTACTCTTAGAAAGATTAAATACCATAATCCAGTGCTACTTGATTAGAGTTACTTATAAACCTAAAAAGTAGATCATGATAAATAAAACCATCCAACTATCCAAAAACCTATTCGATTAAAAATATAAAAGATAGATCATATCCGATGTGAATAATTGTTAAGACGATTGAATATTAATATATTCAATTTCACATTTTGTACAAGTAAACGTTCGCTTTATTCTTTAATAAAACAAATTTACAACATTTAAATAATAAATTTAAAAAAGAAAAGAAAAGCAAAGAAAAGAAAAGAAAAATATCCAAGATGAAAATGCTATCATATCCAGTTATGTATCCCATACTTTATTGATGACAATTTATCGCCTCCGTCTGTGTATCCGATCTTTGCATATGTGCAGGTCAATCCTGTAACTTCAGCTCTCAAATGCACAAAAGGTTCATGCAAGACCCTTGTAGCTATTTAATCTTCCCCATACTGCTAGCTCAATTTCTTCCCAAGACTTGGCCGTTTTCAGTTCCTTCCATATGCTGGACATGGCACCCAAGATATCCTCTTCATGCAAGATGCAATAGCACCTACAGATAAATGATCGCAATCACACCCATTACTTACTTTCAACTGCAAACAAGCTATTGAAGTAATTCATTGATGTCAGACGACAGATACTAAAACTTCAACCTTGTGAACCATAGTTACTTTGGTGCCCCCCCCCCCCCTCTTTTCTCTCACACTCTCTCTCTCTCTCTCTCTCTCGTGGTGGTGGGGAGGTGCGTATTGTGGAGCCAGCAACAATAACCACCCCCCTCTTTCACTTTCCCACTATTTTCCGCTCAAAGATTGTATGTTATCCAGGTTTAACCAATATTGAGCAATTCAAGAAAAAGGAGGTGAGAAAATAGGTAGTACAAACCGGAATAAACAGAAACGCTTTAGACCTTGCTATATGACTGGCAAGTCGAGGTCTTTTCTCTATCCAACGAAAAATTAAGCCACTAAAAATTTTATAGACTTTAGACTTACATTGACTACATATTTTCTTTATGCACAATGACCAAAAGACTCAAAACCAGCTGTAGAGTACAGTGGTTGAAAACAAGGTAAATCATAGCATCAAGCAGATGGTGGCATGAAGGGGGAACTTATTAGGTACCCAAACACAGAAAATACAAAAAAATATTAAGGATAATTATATTGCAATATCAGTGAAGAAATTATAATATAACAGCCTCCCAAGAAGGCAACCTCTCTCCCAAGTCCTACAATGGACACTACCAAAATCCTACCACCCTTTTAAGGTCCCTAACACCCTTTATTTTTAACTACGGCACCTCTAGCTAATTGCCCCTATGCCCTTACTAATATAATACTAATCTAACTCATATATCCCCTAATTAGTACTCTTATAGAACTCAAAGTAAACACAGTTGCTCAAAATCAAGTTTCCATTTGCTAACTTGTTATTTTCCTCATTTCTGGTGAGCAAAAGAAAACACTCACAACGTATTCACCCATGTATATTAACAAATTTATGTTGGCTGTTCACATCCCATGACCTCATTTGTTCCTCAATAGTACTCATATGGTTTACCACTATTGTCATGCCATGGAGGTCTACCGGATGAGAACAGTTGAGACTTAAAATTAAGGCAACTTTTCATGACACCTTAACGTATCAAGCTTCCTATTTCTTTTACTTATTTGGCTAAAATGTAGATATAATTAAATTTGATTGTGAACATTAGTGAGCTGTTGAATCCAACACTACAATTAAAATGTCTGCAAACACCACAAGAAGGGGAGAGACAAGATCAACCTATGTGCATTGTAAATACATCCATTGACTTACATGATACGATATGAATGTCTGTGTAATTTGTCACCAGAATCAAAATTTTGTGATCTTGCCAGAGGAAGTTTATAGCTTTCCAGAAACTGCTGAAGAAGATTTTCGTTTCCTCTAAATACATCAAGGTATAAAGGAATCAAGTCACAGATTGGATCATCTGCAAAAGAAAAATAAATGATTTTTGTCATTGTCTTATATACATGAGTTGTTTCATTCTTTAGTGACTTTCAAACCACTGAAAGAATTTAAAGAGGTGCCTCATTTCAAGCATGCTTAAAGGGAAGAAAAGAATGCTAGTGAAGGGGTGCGGAACAATCAGTGTCGTGAGTCTCGGAGCTTTAGGTAGACCTTTGGCTCTAAGACCGATGTTACACTTTTAAAAAGAAAAAACGTGGGATTTCTAATGTCATGATCCATGCATTGATCAAATCCAAAATAAAATGGGAAAAAAAAATGTAAATTACAAAGGCATGAAACTATTTCACAGCCATATTATATTAATGAACCATGTAACGTTACTGGAGAAAAGAAAACCAAACCTATAGACAAATTGCTAAAATCAAGAATGTAACTCGGGCACCAAGATTCACTCTCTTCAATGTCATTCCAGCCATTGGAAGGCAGGTTATTATCTCCAGCATTTCCACCTAAGCACGGTTTAACTAAACATGGCTTCATTTGAATATTATCATCCATGATATCAGAATGAATCCACGATAAACCCATGCAGCCTTTCAGGTCATTGTCATCCTGAAATCAAATAAAAATCATCAAAAGCTGTAGATAGTACTAACACAAAATTAAATAGCATAGGATTTTGACAAACAGTTGACTGTAAATGACCCAGGTCATGTTCAACTCTCTTCCGACAGCTCCTCTCTTCCTGAGGTTTTTATCCCTTAATTTATGACGGCATATGCCAATCCACTGGCCTTTTCATTTTATTTATTTCATCGAGGATTGTTTAGTTATTGGATTATTGGTAACATGTTATTTTGTACCCAGAGAGGGTCATTCCCTTATGTATAAAATGATCTCGAAGAGGACTGAAATTATATGCTTCTCTATCAGGGATCAGGAATGGATAGTAGAGACTCCAGTGGTGGATGGCCATAAGTGGAGACTCTCTAGTTTTGTGCATTATACGAACATGGTGTAGCAAAGGTTATTGGGGTTTAGCTCTTCGGAAAAACCAACCTCTTAAAAGAATTCAAATTTTGGTCATCTCATAAACCCCTTGAAGCGTGCATTGCAACAACTATATCAAAGACCAAGAATTTTCTTTAGTGTCAAATGGGGATGGCGTGACCACACAAGGACCAAACCATCATGGAGCAAGTTCTCAAAAAACACTTCTTCAAAGGAAAAGCTAAGGCCTAAATGCTACCATACACTTGCTGGGTTTTCTTATATTTGATTTTTGGCTCGAAAGAAAACAGAGAATTATTTTTATGAGCTTTGAGAAGATGACAAGTATACTGGAACTTGATTCTCATCCATGTTTCCATCTGGATGTAGTTCTAAAGTCTTGTTTCTCTTTTCAATATTTTAACTTTTAAACTTCAATTAAAGTCATTCTTTTTACTCAAGCCAAAGTGAGCATTTACTCTTAATATTACTACTCTGTGGTGGTGGGGGATATTTCATCTTCCGACTCCCAAGAACAGTTGATATTTCTATCAATACAATTTCCTTGTCCAAAGAGTAAAAATAAAAAACCCCTCACATCACCAGAAAAACTACGAAAAAGCAAACCTCAATTGTATCAAACAGCTTTGCCATGTCATCTGGTAAATATTCGTCAACTTTCTCAACCAGTGATCTCGGAATAGAACTTCCCCTGCAAAATTTAAATGACTGGTTCAGGGGGACATTATATCTTTTCATGGCATGTTAGAATGCTTCATTGCATACAAATATTCTAACATTAAAAAGGTATGGATATAATATAGAGGTGCCACGACTTAAACCATACAATCATACAGTTGAGAGATATAATGCTAATCCGTCAATGGGAAGAGTTTTGCTACTGCAGGCCACCAATTATGAAAACTTATGTTAGAAAGATAAAAAGGAGAGGGCTTTCTACTAGTACTTGAGCAGATATTTCTGTTTCACTATTTTGATGGGATCATTCAGGATTCTTGGTAATGGGGAGGGACAGAGGCCGTTTTGCATCATGATCATTCTTTCTAGTAGTGTTTGAGTGTAAAGATGGATTTTTTTCCCTTTAGAATTGTGATAGCAACTAAGACTGTAGTGACTGTAGTCCTCCACTGGAAGTGTTCTAAATATATAAAGTTCCTATCAGATTCTCACAACTAAGACGATAGTGACTGTAGTCCTCCATTGGAAGTGTTCTAAATATATAAAGTTCCTATCAGATTCTTTGAAGAAATGAGAAAGAACGGATACATCTCGAGTGGGTGATCTCAAGAGCTCCAAAATAAAAACATCTAATTGATCCCTACTCAAGTTCAAGAGCATGGAAATCACATTTTAAGGGCCATTCAGTATGATCACATGGTCACATTTAAGGACCAGTCATCAATCACACTTGAAAACTTTAAATTCGCCGTTAGATCAATGTTTGACTGCCAATGAATAGAGAATGTAAACAAACCATTCAAGTGATAGGAGGAGACATACCATTTCTTCACGTGATCTGAAATGCCCTTCCTCTTCTTATTTAAAGTTTTAATTAAAACATCCAACTTGGGAGAAATTTTCGAGCCATCAGGAATAGCCTCAAATGTATAGCTAGTTGATGAAATTGCACTATTAAAAGGTGGATGAGGTAAGAGATGAAGATTGCGCAACTGCTCTCCCAAAAAGGAAGCTAAGTTTAAAGCATCATCCCATGATAAGGAATCTCTCCTGCACAAATTCCAACAATAATTAAAGACCAATGAACGTGTATCATTTAAAAAATAAGATGAGAATTTAAACTTAAACAAGTAGTTGAAGATCTTACAGTTGAGCAAACATCTTCCCTCTGCATCGCTTTGTAATGATATATGGCCATATATTGATCGGTTCAGCAGAATCCATTGGTTCATACATTGGTAGGCCAGCTTTTCTGAATTCATAATGTTTCTTGCTCCATACACCAAAAGGGGAATCATTTGCTTGGTCAATCTCTGGAAGGAGGTTGCACTTGGCAATCACATCTGGAATTTTTTTTCCATCCCAAGGTACAATTTTATAAGCTCCATTTTCAAGGTAAAGAATCCCAGATGCTAAGACTTCAGGGATGTGATTTTTCAGTGGAGAATTCCCTTTACATAGTAGATTATAGAACTCGAGCTGTGAAGTATGCAGCACAGAAGTTGGATGGATAATACATAATATTTTATGATAAAAATGAAAGTACAATGCCTACCTCAGTGCCTAAACTGTACAGTGAGGCTTCAACACCTTCTTCAATATATATCTTTACTACACGATCATTCATGAGATAAACCTAGAGACCGAGAAAAAGTGACGAAAAAATTTAAAGGAACTTCATCCTCTCAAAAAACAACATTAGTTTAACACAATTTGCACAGTAGCATAGTGTAATGGGCTAGAAATTTAATACCCAAAAGTGAAGAGTCAACTAATTAGAGTAGAAACACCATTAGTTCTTATGAGTAATCACCCCAGTTTGATTATATTCCAAGTAGAATGCTGCACTTGCAATAACCAGCCTCTAATAATCATGATTCACAATATGTAGTGGTAACACAAAAATGGGATCATACATATCTTAAATTTTAAAATAGACGGCCTAAGGTTCAGTGTCTGAATATTTAATCTATCGTCACTATCTGCTACATTTAAATTTATCGTTACATTCATGTTGTACTAGCCACAACACTTAGATTGACAACAAATTGAGGGGGGATTTGGCTCAGTTGTCTTTTAAAAGACTTATTCAGAGTGCCATTCTCCATTGTCACTTGCCTGTGAATCCAGAGTTTAGATTTGGACCCCTCAGACTCTTCCATTAAATTGTTTTTTTCCTCTCTGATTTCATTGAACTCTTGTCCAAACCAACTTAGCTTCATCAATGGGCTCGAAGCCCAAAAGCCATCATAAGCCCAATCCAGACTCGATCCAAGCATGGCCCAAAGTCAACGTTTGACTGAGCCCAACCCATTTATTCATTAGATTGGATATGGATCACTATTTTGATAGTCGGACTAGCCCATCGGCCGACCCGTTTGAGCCATATTGGATGGGCCGGCCTAATAAACTTATCTTTGGACCAACCCAAATATGTATGAATATGTATAGTTTTTCATATATTATATTTTATATATTAAAAAAGTATTGTTGAAAGTAGGGTTTAAGCCCTAGTGGTATTTATGTCTTTTTACTATACTCTACGATTTATTACTTTTCTATTTAAACGTACAGCCTCTGTGTATCCAGTGTATTAATTCTAATAAGAAAAACTTCATACAGTGGTTTTTCTCCTTGTACTAGGGTTTTCCACGTAATTCTGTGTATGCCCTTTTTCTTTCTTTACTCTTCCTTTTTTATCATGGTATTAGAGCATGGAGACAAAACCCTGGCCACCATTGAGGAAAACCCAACAAGAGAATCACAATTGCCAGTAATCGACAACAATAGCACAGATATAGCCATTATCGTGCAAAATGCCATAGAATGGAATTTTCAGATGACCCTTTCACACCTCTACCGAAATGACCAGCTGACCAGAGCCAAAACCCACGGCGCGACCCAAGCCACGCAACAGCCACGGACCTCGAGGATCAACATCTAGCAGCCGATCGGCGCACCACCAGCCCGAATCGGCACGACCCAACCCCAGATCAGCGTGAACCTGCCCGTGCAGCCCACTCGATTGACGTTCTCTAGCCAGCGCGACTCCATCGACGTGATCCCTGTCAACTATCGACCTCCAGCCCGCACGCATGCTCCAGCGGGTTGGACCCAGCCACGGTTCCCGGTCCCAACCGACGTAGCCCTTGATTCTATCAGAACTGATCCGAGCCACGACTGCCACCAACCGAACCAGTTTGGAGTCGACCCAATCAGCGGTTGCCACCTCACACCGACCAATGGCAGTCCTCCATTCCAGTCGGATTTGAATAGTAGCCGAGGTCAGCCATTTCCTATGTTTGGTGGATTCGAGATTGGGGAGTCATCGTCTCATCATCAGGGTCAAGGAAGTACAATCCAAGACCAATTTACTCAACACCAACTCCAGATTAAATAGCAGAACGAGTATGTTCAGCAGCGGATTGCTGCTCTTGGAGAAGCACTAGGAATGACCTCAAATGTCCAGTCAGACCTCCCTCCAAATCCACCTATTTACTCTGGAAATTCGGTAACTTCTTTCCTTGCCTTATCTTCAGCAAATTTATTTTCTAGGGCAATGGGAAATTCTGCAGGTTTTTTTGTAAGGGAGAAATTAAATGGTCATATCTACTTTTCATGGTCTCAATCCATTAAAATGGCCCTCGAGGGTCGTCATAAATTTAGATATCTAATGAGCGAAATACCGAAACCGAGACCGGGTAATCCTCAAGGACGTATATGGAAGGGAGAGGGTTCGGTCTATTTTGGTAGGTAGTATGGAACCTCAAATTGGAAAACCCCTACTGTATGCTGCCACTACGTGAGACATTTGGGAGGCTGTCCAGAAGCTGCACTCCAAATGACAGAATGCTTCCCAGCTCTATACTTTACACAAACAAGTCCATGAATGCAAGCAGGGAATGATGGACGTTACAACTTACTTCAACAAGTTGTCTATTCTCTGGCATGAGATGGTCTGGAATTGTTTGTGTGGGGGAGTCTTACATTACGAGGATGAGGAAACCGACCGAGTCTATGACTTTCTTGCGGGGCTGAATTCTAAATTTGACGCAGTACAGAGTCGAATACTGGGATATCGGCCAATACCGTCCCTGATGGAAGTGTGTTCCGAAATCCGCCTTGAGGAAGATCGGTCTAGCACTATGAATAGTACGCTGGTTTCGCCAACTGACTCTGCTGCATTTAAAACATTGGGTCCTGTCAATAACAAACAAAACAGCAAGCCAACTCTAGTTTGTGAACACTACAAGAAGCCCTAGCACACCAAAGACCAGTGCTTGAAGTTGCATGGTCGTCCACCTAATGGTAAACGACGTCAATCAGGTTCTGGATGAGCACTGGCAAGTGAATCCGCAACCGGAGGTCCTCAACCTCAGAATCAGGAAACCAACCAGACTAGCTCCAGTGCAGTAAGTGTGAGCGCGATCGCCCAATCAGGTACTACTCAATCTTTTAGCCTTGTTAGTATAACTGGTAGCAAGCTGTGGATTTTAGATTCAAGGGCTACAGATCACTTAACTGGCTCCTCCGACCAGTTTATTTCGTACTATCCAAGTGCCAGAAATGAAAGAATCAAAATCACTGATGGGTCCTTTGCTCCTGTGGCTCGGAAAGGCCATTTCTCTCCCTTTTTGAGTGTTTGATTCTACAAGATGTGCTACATGTTCCTAAAATTTCTTATAATCTATTATCTATTAGCAAGATTACAAGAGATTTGAAATGTCGTGTTACGTTCTCACCTGATGCTGTTGTTTTTCAGGACCTAAACTCGAGAACGATGATTGGCATTGCCCGGCATGATAGGGGGCTCTATTTCCTTACTGAAGATGGTTCTTCTAGGATATGTGATAGGACTAGTTTACTTTCATCATGTTTTTCTACTTCTGAAACTGATTATATGTTGTGGCATTAACGTCTTGGACATCCTAGTTTTCATTATATGAAATATTTATTTTCCCATCTGTTTCACAATGTTAATCTCTCTAAATTGACTTATGACGTGTGTATTCGGGCTAAACAACCTCGTGTCTCACTAAAACCTCAGTCATATAAGCCTTCCAAACCATTCACCCTCTTCCATAGCGATGTCTATTACTATCACCAATGGCAAACGCTAGTTTGTAACCTTCATTGATGACCACACTAGATTAACTTGGGTTTTTCTTCTCACCGACAAGTTTGAAGTCACGTTGGTTTTTCAACAGTTCTACAATTCTATAGAACCCCAGTTGAACACAAAAATCGCTATCCTTCGAAGTGATAATGGTCGGGAGTTTTTAATAACTCATTTCGGGAATTTTTAGTCTCTAAAGGCATTGTCCATCAAAGTTCGTATGCATATACTCCTCAACAAAATAGGGTAGCCGAACGGAAAAACCGTCACCTTGTCGAGGTTGCTCGCTCTTTTATGTTGTCAACTTCACTTCCGTCCTATTTATGGGGAAATGCTATTTTAATAGCAACTCATTTGATAAACATGCTCTCTCGGGTCTTGAAATTTCAAACCCCCTTACATTGTTTCAAGGAGTCATAGCCCGATAATCGGCTTATCCCTGATGTTCCACTTCGGGTATTTAGGTGTGTTGTGTTTGTCCATACCCATGGTCCTAATCGTACCAAGTTTACCCCCCGTGCTCAGAAATGTCTTCATGGGGTACCCTCTCCATCAACGGGGGTACAAATGTTACCATCCTTCCTCATGAAAATATTTCGTCTCAATGGATGTGACCTTTCTTGAAGATCAACCCTTCTTTCCCATTAGTCATCTTCAGGAGGAGAGTACTAATGAAGAGACTAATTGGGGTCAAAGTTCGTCAGTTTTACTACCTGAACCTGTTCTTGGCATAACTACCGACGACATAAGTATCAATGAACCTATTCTTCCTACTGAACAAGTCCTATGGATCACATACTATAGGAGGAATCTCATAAAGGAAATGGTGTCGCCTGTTACCTCTCCGGCTCCAGTTCATGAGTCAAAATCGATGCCAGTTCCAAGTATTAGTAATCTTACCCCTGATAATAGTAACATCTGTGTTGAAAATGATGCTTGTGTTGAAGATGATGTAAGTAAAGAAAGAGAAAACAGTGATAGTATCGACGATTGTACTGAGGATGCTATTGATACATGTGATGACAGTTGTGAAAGACCTATTCCAGCAAATAACATTGTTGAAGGTGAGAAAGATCCCTTGGAAGATAAGACCCATGAGCAAAAGGCTGAGTGCAGTGGAGAACCAGGTGAGAAGAAAAACCATGATGCCTCTCTTGATCTCCCTATTGCCTTGAGTAAAGGTATGAGATTCTGCACGAAGTATCCACTGTAGAATTATTTATCTTACAGCAACCTATCTTTCGAGTTCCGGGCCCTTACTACAAGCCTAGACACAGTTACGATACCGAGCAGTATACATGCAGCAATGGAGATTCCTGAATGGAGAATTGCAGTTATGGAGGAAATGAGAGCACTTGAAATAAACAATACTTGGGACCAGATTATTCTTCTAGATGGGCACAAGCGGCTGGGTGCAAATGGGTGTTCACCGTTAAATACAAGCTTGATGGAACGATTGACAGATACAAGGCAAGATTGGTTACCAGAGGCTTTACTCAAACCTTCGAGGTAGATTACTCTGAGACTTTCTCCCCGATAGCAAAGTTAAACACTGTCTGTGTTCTTCTCTCAATTGCGGTTAACAAAGACTGGCCTCTCTACCAATTTGATATGAAGAATGCCTTTCTTAATAGAGAATTGGAAGAAGAGGTTTACATGAGTCCTCCCCCAGGGTTCAAGAAACAGTTCAATCACCGAGTATGTAAGCTGAGGAAGTCCCTGTATGGATTGAAACAGTCTCCAAGAGCCTAGTTTGGCAAATTCGCTACCTTCGTAAAATCACAAGGGTCAGTAGGGACATTCACATCACACCCTTTTTATGAAGAGTCAGCATCAGGAAAATTGCAGTTTTGATTGTGTATGTAGATGACATTGTCATTTCAGGTGACGATACTTCAAAAATTGACTGGTCAAAAAGAAAAATGGCTGAGGAATTTGAAATTAAGGACCTAAAAAAATTAAGGTACTTTCTCGAAATGGAAGTGGCTTGGTCGAAAGGGATTTCAGTTTCTCAACGAAAATACACTTTGTTAAGGAACAAGATGTAAGCTGAGGAAGTCCCTGTATGGATTGAAACAGTCTCCAAGAGCCTAGTTTGGCAAATTCGCTACCTTCGTAAAATCACAAGGGTACAGTCAGGGACATTCACATCACACCCTCTTTATGAAGAGTCAGCATCAGGAAAAATTGCAGTTTTGATTGTGTATGTAGATGACATTGTCATTTCAGGTGACGATACTTCAAAAATTGACTGGTCAAAAAGAAAAATGGCTGAGGAATTTGAAATTAAGGACCTAAAAAAATTAAGGTACTTTCTCGAAATGGAAGTGGCTTGGTCGAAAGGGATTTCAGTTTCTCAACGAAAATACACTTTGTTAAGGAGACAAGTATGACAGTCTGTAAACCAGTGGATATTCTAGTGGAAGCTAATGCTAAACTCAGTAACCTAACTAACAGTGTTCCTGTCAACAAGGAGAGATATCAGCGGCTTGTTGGAAAATTAATTTATCTTTCTCATACCAAACCAGGCATATCTTATGTTGTCAGTGTAGTCAGTCAGTTTATGCAATCTCCTTACGAAGAACATATGAGAGCAGTGAGCGCATCCTGAGATATTTAAAAACCGCTCCCAGCAAAGGGTTGATGTTCAGTTAGTCTGACAAACGGTGTATCAAGGAATACACGGATGTTGATTGGGTAGGTTCTGTGATAGACAAAAAGTCGACATCTGGGTACTGTACCTTCATGTGGGGTAACCTTGTTACTTGGAGGAGTAAGAAACAAGGTGTTGTTGCCAGAAGCAGTGCCGAGGCAGAATACCGGGCCATGAGTTTGGGGATATGTGAGGAAATTTGGTTGAAAAAGGTCCTACTGATCTTGATCAGATAGTGACTGTCCAATGAAACTCTATTGTGATAACAAGGCCGCAATAAGTATCGCAAACAACCCAGTACAGCATGACAGAACGAAGCATTTGGAGATTGATAGGCATTTCATCAAGGAGAGACTTAACAGTGACAACATTTGTATTCCCTATATTCCTTCCAGTCAATAGATAGCAGATGTTCTTACAAAAGGGCTTCCCAGATAGACTTTTGACTCATGTATTAGCAAGTTGGACCTCACCAATATTTACGCCCCAACTTGAGAGGGAGTGTTGAAAGTAGGGTTTAAGCCCTAGGGGTATTTATGGCTTTTTACTGTACTCTAGGGTTTACTACTTTTCTATTTAAATGTACAACCTCTGTGTATCTAGTGTATCAATTCTAATAAGAAAAACTTCATACCGTGGTTTTTTCTCCATGTACTAGGATTTTCCACGTAATTCTGTGTGTGCCCTTTTTCTCTCTTTACTCTTCCTTTTTCATCAAATATTTTTTCATTTTTTTAAAAAAATATAGTGAGATATATCGTCGTTTTTAGTAAACATGCATTTTTTTAAAAAAGGTTAAAAATCAATAAAACTTTTTAAGACAATTAAACACTAAATAAAACCTCATAATATCAATAATTTTGTCTAGAAGAAGTAATAAAAATATAAAATAAATTTAATAAAATACAATTTTAATAACATTTCCTTAAGAAAATCTAAAAAATATATATGTTTTTAGATAATTAAATAATTGAGTTTCATTGAGGAAGGATTTGTTACATTTGTTTTCTTTTTTCCTTTTCTAAAAAATAATTAAATAAGCAATTAATATTAAATAACTGCAACAAAATGATAAAAAAAAATAATAATTAATATTCAATGGACTAATTCTATGGGCTGGGTCGATTTCAACCCAAGCTCGACCCGAACTTTGATCCAAAGAGCCAAGCCCAAGGGTTGGGCCATGGGATAGGCTAGTGAAGGTTGGGCCGACCCAATCCAAGCTCAAACAATGCCTTAGGCCCTTGGGCTTGGGCTTGGGTTTGGTCGAGCTTGAGCCTTCACTTTTTAGGGCCGGGCCAGCCCAATGATGAGGCTGAAAACCAGCTTCCTGTTTAGAAGGATTTGGAAACTACATGTACTCAAGAAAGTGAGATTCTTTGTTTGGTTGATGGTTCACAGAATGAAAAGTTCCTATGATTGTAATCATGATAGAAATGCCTTTCATGCCTTAATCCTCAACGGTATACTCATTATTCTGCACAAAGTGAATTCAGAAGACCAATGACCACTCGTTTCTTTCTGCTTAAATTTTATTAAGTTTCAAGCACCAGCATAGCCCTTAATCAGTGTACTTGGGTTTTACCGGGATATGCTTTAGCACCCATACTTTTCAAGGGAAAGGAAAGTTGCTTAGGAAAAGCTGGGATGTTTGCCATCTCTGGCGTTGGTTCCAGTCAGAACAAACATATATACACACACACACACACGTATATATCAGAACAGACAACAAAATAATAAGATTATTGATGTCCTTATTTATTAACACTGATGCAATCCCCAAGGCTTCTGGATATATTTCTTTTATTTTAGATAAGAAACAAAATTTTCATGAAATAAAGAAGATGAAGATATTTGTATTAATTGGGGTGCCTTATTATCGACACTGACTCAACAATGTTCACTTCCTAATTTATGTGAGTCTTATTCCCCTAATGATTTTTTTTTATTATTATTAATTGGGTTGCCTTGAGGCTTCATTCACTTTTCTTAAGTTTCTTTGTTTTCGTTTTTGATTTCACTCCTTTACAAGTTGGTATCTGGAACGTTTTATCCTTTCATTCATGTAGATGAAAAGTCTGTTTCTTGTTAAAAAAGAAAAAGAAGATACATAAAGGCAACCCAACCTAAGGAGGGAGATTACAAAAGATATCTCGGTCTACAATAATCAAAGACCAAGAAAATGCAACTACTTCTTACGTTGTTAGTTGTTGCTAGTCTTTTATAATGCTAGTTTAATTTTTCTCCTTCTCACTTCTTGTTCTTATTTTCTTAAAACAATTTTCCCCTTTGTCTTTTTACATTCATAGAAGTATACATTTATGATCGAAAAGGTGCACATGATATTGTGATATTGATTACACTGCGTTTCAAATATATTGTTCGACTTGTCTTCTTCTTCTTCTTCTTCTTCTTTTTTCCTTTTTTTTTTAAATGGGGGAGGAAGACAAAGAAAATTAAAAAGAATTCACTGAGAAAATAGAAGTTACAACTAACTTCCATTAGCAGCATACAAACGGCCAAACCAAAAACCAAACAAGAAATTGAAGATCACTAACTCAGCCAATATGTCAACATTTCAAGGAGGCGGCAAGACAACAAAATGATTCCTTAAAAGAAAAGGTACAGATACTCAGGGTAGTCAAAAGTTCAGAACACTTACAGGATTACTACCAGTGCCAACAGGAAGCCGCTCATCATCAGAGGGAGGAGACATATCATGAAAGGCACAAATTTCTTCTAGGCATTCTAACCATTTTCCCGCATTTATGGCAAGACATGCTCCCTGAGACATTTCAAAGTAATTGATAACTTATAAGTTGTTAAGAATAAATTAAATGAAGTCATTCTAAATTATCCTTTCAACTGTTTAGAAATGTGATCAGTAAAAATTTAATTAACATTATGGTCAGAGATCTCAAGCTAAGAAGCACAGAACAGATTCGGATACGACACGACACGACAATACACTAATTTCTAAAAAACTAAGATATGGATAAGTTGAAGATACGTTATTATATATGTGTGTGTATATATAGGATAATGCCTAATTAATTGTTATAATACTTATTTTAAATTAGATTAAAATAGATTCAAGAAGAGAACGAAAACTTGAAAAAAAATCCAATAATGTTGAGTGGTGGTTGGGCGACTAGAGCAGACGGTAGGAAAGAAGTAGAGGATGAAGATTGAAGAATGAAGTTGAGGATGAAGGGGGTATAAATCATGATTTAGAGAGAGAGAGAGGAGAAGAATGAAGATTTAATTGTGTTTCGGGTTATTTCTTTTAACTTTGTATGTTTTTATCATTTTTAATTTATTTTGTTTTGGATTGCTCGATTTAAGTGGACTTTTATGTTTGGGAGTTATTTTAAAATGGTTAAAATCACTTTTGTCATTTTCAAAATCACCGTGAACATGTTTAATCCTTCAAAACTAATTTTGATAATATGAAAATTGCATTTAAAAGTATAAAATTGAAAACTTGATTTTGAGTAATTAAAAGTGTGTTTTCGAGTGATTTTAAAAATGAAAAAAGTGATTATGATGATTTTAAAATCACACTAAAACACGCATTTAAATAAAATGGGTCGTGGGTTGCCCTTTTTAAGTGGTTGGGCTTAAATTTGAAAAAAAATATATGTTCCAACGTATCTCCTTCACATATCTGGAAGCATATACGTGTATCTGAAAATTAAAAAAAGAAATTAAAAAAATCAAATACTTCAAATCACATATCTGTATCTGATACTGATTTTCTGCACAATTAGAAGTATCTGTGCTTCTTAGATCTCAAGTTAAAGCTCAACTATATACATATTTTATTTAAGAAACCAAACCTTCACCAAGAAAAATGAAAAGCTATACAAGGAAATACCAAAAGTAAAAAAAAAAAAACCACATGAAAGGAGCCCGAACATATAAAAAGGGCTTCCAATCCCAAAAATAAAAAGAAATTAGTCCGACTGATAATTACAAAAGGCCTTAGAGGCCACCACTCGATTTTCCTAGAACTTCCCAAGACCAATGAAAACCTCTAAGAATCTCAACTATGTTATTGTTAAGTTAATAGGGGAAGGTAAATTTAATATTATATCATCTAACACTCCTCCTCACTTGTGAGATTGGAATATGTAGAAGACTCAACAAGTGAAAATCAATACTAATTGGAAAGGAAATAACATTGCAGGTTTAAACGTAGTCTCTTTGCACCACCTGATCGGTACCATGTTAAATCACCAATTGACCCAAAATTTTAAGCTCGTGGGTGAAGGTAAATTTAATATTATATCATCTAACAATTATTATCATAGTTTGCTTGCAAAAGGAGTTAAGGGTAATGTGAACAAGTAAAACATCAGAATATAAACTACTTAGGGTGTGAGAAATAAAATGGTAACAAGTGCTTGGTTTATCCATGACGTTTAATAAACTAACATAAGAATAAAAGGAAAGAGAAAAAAATCCCTTCAGATGGAGGATCTTAAAAAAAAATTTACCCTAGGAAAGTTGGGTTTTCCCTTCGATTAAGAGACACCCTTATAAGAATGTTCGGTGTCCAACAAGGTTCATATTCAATAAGAAATTCCACATGTGAATTGAAAACCCTCGCATAATAAACTCACGGGTGGGTAGGAAAGAAATAAAGGCCATTAATGTTGGATCTCCTACAGCTTGCGTAACCAACCAAGCCAATTTAATTGCAAGATAGTTTCTTACTGTATGTAACAGAAAAATGATACTTATCATTATGAATGGTGACGAGCCACAAAAGATATGTACCTTCCATATTAACTCTCTGATTGCTGGTTTCTCATACCAGAGCTTGGATAACCATTCCCTCAATTCCCGCTGTCCAATGCAATTGCCTGGGCTCCACGGAGAATTATAGTGATCTCTTTCCTTGTCCAGAAATGAGGCCAAGAAATTTATATCATAAGAAAAACCTTGCTTCCACAAACTATAGAATTTAGAGGCACCACTTATTGAATTTTTATCAGTTGTATCATCTTCACATTTGTGCACCTTGATCCTTTTCTCTTTCCTTTCAAGGTCAAAAGTACTCAAACTACCCTTATCACAGGGAATATGAGTTTCAGCTTCTTCCAATCCATTTCCATCAAGAGCAAGGAATCCAACACGACAAACTCCCTTGTGACGATAACCAGGTGCCATATCGAAGCATACAAATTCAAAGTTGCTGACATTAACAAAATTCTGTGTGATAGCAATTGTTGACTCTAGATTAAGGACACAGTGCCACCAACCACTTGGAACATAGATTGTCTCTCCTGGAAGTTGGGTGCATTCAATAGGCTTATCTTCATCAGCAAGAAGCGGATAAAAGTCGAGCCACCACTATATGCATAATAGCCCAAAGTTGTTATCAGAAAAGAAAACACAACACGCACACGCACTAGCCCAAAGTAAAATGTAATATTTGTCTTTTTGTTTTGGAAGATTTCATTGATGAAATTAAATATAAAAAAAGGGCCCAGGGACTTTCAGCCACCAATGTAAAATGTGAAATTATGACAAAACATAAGGAAACCAACTTAGGACAATATACCTGCAGTGAAGATGGGGTTTCAATATTGACATCACCATCTTCCTCGCTAACATGGACTGTTACACCTAGAGGCACCTTACCTGGAGGGTACAAGGCCCACCTGTTCAAACATTGTTATACTGCTTTGTATGGATTAATTTCTAAATTAATGAAAATAAGTTTCCACGTGCATATACAAGATTCAGAAATTTTATATCTTTGATCAGATATCACGATAATATTCTAAACATAAGAAACATAATTGGTGATAGGTAATGTATGAGCCATGCACTCCTGTTAAGAATGAAAGAGAGTTCGTAACAAGTTATCCTTTCTTAACACATTATTGACCAAAAGAAAAGGCAAGTTAGCATCGAACTGTTGACAGCTATGCGAATAGCAGTACCTATGTTTCTAGACTTGAGCATGAATCAATCTCCAAAATTATTGGAATTCCACAAGCTCTACCACAGACCTCCGATCCAAAGAAGGTAGCCGAGGACAGGGATTCTGCTACTAAAGCATTGAAGTCAAAACTATCAATAAATTTCAGAAGGGAGTCCCCTAGTGCCAGGAATAATGACCTCTCATTTCCATCCTACCAATCGCTCAATATTTCAAAATCAAGAGAGAAATCCCTGCCACGGCTGCCCAATGTCCATACCTCCTTATCAACACACCTTGACAAGGTCTTGTCTGATTTTATTTTTTATTTGTTTATTTTAAATATAACCAAATTTTTAGAGAAAGAATGAAAAAACACAAAGACAAACAAAAAAGAGCCTGCAAAAGTCAACAAAGGGAAGATCTTTGGGCTCCAACCATATATTCAAAGCTAAAGGGTATAGAAAAATGGTCAAAGTTGTAGAAGACAGAGGTCACTTCCCACTGGTAGAAACAAATCCTGGCCTACACCACAAATCTAAAATCCCACACAAGGGAGATATTTCCATTTGACTAAGGGGATGCCACATTATTGAAAGAAATATCAACAAGAAGATCGTCAATCAGACTATTGATACCCTTCATGCTTCTAGTCATTCTGCCATTTGAGGACGTATCCCTAATCCACCACATTGAAGTTGCAAATATTCAAATTTTACAATATAATATGCCATAGTTTTGTCCAGAACGTGCACATTTAGAATGAACTCAACATTATATTGCCCAATAATATGATATGGACAACAAATCATCCATAATATGTATATATAGAATGAGCTTACCACCTAAGCCAAATATTGAACTTCTATAATATCATATGGTCATGACTCATGGTTTCATCCAAAATATGCATACATAGAATAACCTTTAAGCAGTGGCAGATCTTTATATATTAAGAAAAATGTTGCATTACTAACAGAACACTAGTGCTTCTCTGAAGTAGCTATAGCTCAGGATTTATACCTCTTACGACCACATAAAAGGGTATTCCAGGCACTTGTAAGCGCTGGATCAACATGCCAAGATGCACCAGACCTCTCAGGGCCAATGATAAGCCATCTGAAGGGAGGTCGTTTATCTTCATCCAATACATCAAAAAGATCTTCTTGAAATAGATGAGGCACGTCATAGTCTTTTAATAAATCTGGTGCAGCTTCCCCAAACTGCAGAAAAAATATGGAAAAAAAATGTTCTAAACTTATACGGAGTTAAAATAGAAAAAAGCGAACAACGTATAGATATTATTACCATCTCTGTGGACTACCTTGTCATCAAATATATACAAAGGATCC
The DNA here is from genome assembly GCF_009727055.1 of Benincasa hispida. Taxonomy (NCBI): domain Eukaryota; kingdom Viridiplantae; phylum Streptophyta; class Magnoliopsida; order Cucurbitales; family Cucurbitaceae; genus Benincasa; species Benincasa hispida. Next base: position 19,047,532 of record NC_052352.1, on the reverse strand, counting down.
TCATCGTGCTGAAGTTGCATGTATGCTGCATAATCCTTAAATTTCATTGAGATCTTCTTAGTACTCCTTTGAGAGATTTTGAATGCAGTATCTCCATATTTTTGTGATAGATAGTCAACTGACCATGTACGCCGAGCTGGCCAAGTATCAACCAAGCCAGAAAGTATAATCTGCCATAAACAGCCCATGAGATTGACTTAAACCACATACTAACCATATACAAAAACCTATTGATTTAGTATAATAGGATCAAGGATAAATTTGGAACTTTCTATTTTATTTTGTTCATTAATTAGGTGTTTTGTAGTAACTAGTTTTCACTTAATTTGAGGATTTACATCCTTTATAAATAGAGAATGAGGTTTTTGGATAATAAAAAAGTATTTTCTTTGTTTCAAGAAAGCTCGGAGTTACATCCTTCAAATGCTAGGTCGCATCACATATCTCCACAAAGAAAACCCCAAAGGATATAAAGATTAAAAAGTAGTTCTTGATCAAAGCTCCTTACTTTCATCATTGTTTTTATAGAAGAAACTTAACAAATGAAATTTAACAGAAAGGCATCAAAAGCAAAGCAATTATGAAAACGAAAGTGTAGCAGGAAATAATAGAAGAGAAGGAAACAAAAGTAGTTCTCAAGTCAATCTTATTTGAAAGCTAGAGTGAATACTTTTTCTTTTCATTTGATGACATGATAGAGGCTGTCTTAACCAACTCAAAAGCTTATACTATGTAATGTAATTCATTACTAATCTTATTTAATGAAATGCGTTGACTTTAGTTCTTGAATTGAATGTCTTATTCTCTTCCATCCTTTATTCTCAATATTTGTCTTGTTTCTAAAAAGCCCCTATCTAATTTTTCTTTCCAGGATTGTAGTTCAAGTTCAATTATATATTGTAATTACTTCAGGAAAAATCCAAGGTACCAGAAAAGGTAGCAACATAGATCTAATTTGTATTTAATCTGGAATGGGGAAAGCGGGATAACAGAAGTGAACAAAAACATTAAACCAACCGGGTTGGTTGAAGAATATCCTGAAAAAGGGAATACTCGTAGTGGTAGGATAATAAATGCATTAAATCCAGAAGGCAAGCAGAATGAAGAACAAACCTGGAGTAGCTAAGATGGTAATGAAATTTCAAACTCCAAGAAATTTATATTTCAACTGTTAGAAGTTCATATTAAAACATTAAATATATTTAACCTATTAGCATAAACTTTACTTTAGAGGTAGTTAGTGTTGCATCAAAACAAAAAGTCTTGTTTGACCGCTATAATGTCATTTCCTCTCTAATCCACAAGTCCACATGTGGATGGGAATGTTAAGAAGAATATATAAAAAGATCGAACATGAACCTATTAGCTTAAGCCTTGGAGTTTATTGGTAATTTAACCCCCTCTTAAGTATTCAATGGCATTGCTGTGATTTGATATTTAACAATCCTTGGGACTAGTTTTGAGAATGGTAAGAGTTGATTTCAAATCAAACTTGTAGGAGTATAATCTACCATGTCAAAAACTAATGGTTTCGAAATAGTATACATTTCCTACCTTTTTTAATAAAAATATATCATTTCATTGTCATTTACAATAATAAGATGCACAAAAGAGAAAAAAAGGGATCCTGCAGCTAAGTTACAAGAAGGTCTTCCAAATATCAAAAATATCATAAAGAGAGTAGTTACAAAGGATTTACTTAGTGCGTGTTTGGTATGCCTTTTGAAGTGATTATGGAGGACTAAAAGTGTGTTCCTTCTAAAGATCCGATCAAATTTAAAAAAGTACTTTAACCAATTAAAAGCACTATTTTCTATTTTCAATAACTACAAGTAGTTGAGAAATCTAATCACAAATAGAAAACACTTAAAGTTCTTTTAGATTAAAAATTTAAATATTCTTCCAAAAGTGTCTATAAAAAAATATATTTTACTGAGAAACATTTTTTTCGAAAGGCATCTCAAACTCACCCTTTGTCTACTCCCAAAAGCAATTAGAAAAAGAACATTGTCCAAAAAATATAACACAATCATCTCTTTCTTCTCCTAAGGAAAACTAAGAAGCCTGTAATAAAATTGAGCCAGAACGTCTGCCTTCTTCATGAAAGGCTGATTAAAGTGGAGAAAATATTGATTGGCACAGTTGCAATCCAGTACACAGGACCAGTTCCAGAATTTGGTTGCTTGATCACAGTGAATAGATAGCTGGTTCTTGAGATTCTTCAGCCTTTTCTAAAAATGATGCATCAATTTGAGAAAAGACCATGCATGGATTGTTCTTTGTAATTTTCAAAAGTGTTGATACTCTCAAGGAAATTTCCCAAATAAATATTTTCCTTTGTTAGGTAGTTATTCTTCCAAACCATAGATCGTAGATAATGATCTAGAACATTTTTTGAGGAACTAAGATCTTGGAAGTTGGAGATTGGAATGGAGATTTACAGCAGAAAAAAGTCCCGAAGAGAAAAGGGACCGCAAGAGCTAGAACCATAAGTCATTTAGATCTGAAAGGGAGAAGCATTCGCTGCCCATTAAAGAAAACCAATCTAGAACCTCATCACCTATGAGATGTTTTCTCTCTTTATCATTTACAAAAAGAAAGGTTCTGTATTCCACGAAGTTGCCACTGTATTGCAACAACTCAAGCAGATGGCATAAAGATTAGGGTAAAGGAATGCCAACGAAGAACTTGTCGTTCATCAGTGTAAGTATTGTTAGAAAATAAAATGACTAAAAGGATCTCAACTAACACAAGTCCCAACGAAGTGCATAATGTTAAGAGTGCCCAATATCTATACATGTTAATATTAGACAACATTACCCAAATAAGTGTTTCTGTTTCATACGCACCACAAATTAAGTGTCAAAGATGACTATTGCATCTAGAAGATAAAATGTTAGGCCAGGAACATGATTGAAATACAAAATTAAATAACAGTTATTGTTTAAAACACACGAAGGAGGTTGAGGTCAGGTCATTATCCACCTCAATTTAGATGAGTTAAATTACCCACCCAAGGGAAAGGGAAGAAGTTAAAAATGGAACCAACAAAATTAAAGAGGTGCAATGGCCATTTGAATCACAAGGCTTAAATAATCAATTTTTTTCACATTTAATCTAGCTCGGATAAGATGATAGGGCATGCTACGATATCAACTAAGTAAACATACTGGTTTTTTCCCATCGAACTCATTTTGAAATTCTTCCAAAGAAATATCATTTTTCCTTTCCACATTGCCAGCATCCATATAAAATCCATCCAGTGTAGTATGGCACCGGTAAAATCTTCGGTATAAGAATATTGAATTGAAACCTGCCCAAGACAAGTTGCCAATAATAAGTAGAAGGCACCTCAGAACAAAATTCCTAATATCATAGAAAAAAAGAAAAATCCCCCAAAGAGAATAAAAATTCACTTAAGCAAAATAACCATTACCATTAAACTGTAATTGCTTTCTACATTGTTCTTCATATCCACGAGGAACATTTTCTCTGCAGTGAAGATGAAAAAGGAAGATGAGAAACAATGAGACATAGAATAAAATCTTTGTAGAAAATAAAAATGACTAAAGAATCTCAACTAAAAACGAAGAAAGATGAATGTTGCGAGAACAAGACAATCAAGGGCAATTCCGAAAGAATAAAATATTCAGAGGAAAATCAGTAGAGCAAGCTATCAGCAAAAGTTTGTTTTGTTTAAACATACAAATGGAGTGTTGTTCCCTTCCAGGAGCCTTTGTATTGTAATGGACCTTTTACACTGTTAAGGCATAGACTCATCCAGAGTGGTTCCTCATTGCATAAAATGTACATAACACTGCATTACAAAGGAAACAGATGTTAACGAGCATTCAAAGAGCACACGCATGCATCTCTCCTAAAAAAGTATGTACAACCCAGATAAACCTAATATCTTATTTCAAATTACTCGTTCAAAAATTTAGATAGTAACGTATTCTCCACACCAATTTGCATCCAAAATTCCGTATCGACGATGTAATATGATACAGAACTCCAAAGAGAATACCAGACCACAACTTATACCATTCGACCACTTTTAACAACTGGCTCTCATTTTACAACGAATGTTATACGAACTATGCGAAACCAAATTCAATTTCAGATTGTTTGCAATAAGAAATGATCCAGAGATTGAAAAGTGCATGAATCACAATTCAATTGGCAGAGAAATAGTCGTTTGACCTGCTAACACAAGCAAGGCGAGAGACATCTCGAGGAGTGAGATTCTCTAAGATGGTATTGATGACTTCGTCGGGGAGGATTCGGAAGTCCCCCAGAGCTTCTGGTCTGCGATCCCTGAAGCCGTAAACCGCTGCCGGAGGTCCAGAATTCTCCATTTGTGCTCAGTTTTGGAGGGAATCAAATGTCAGCCGAGCCTATATCTGTAGCCGTTCAAGAGAAGGAGAGCACGAGGAATGGAGCCGGTTTAGAATCTAAGCCCCTTGCGTAAAGGTTAAGCTGACTTTGTATGGACCGTGTTTCATGAGTCGCGTTCATGCCGCGTACTCGGAGAATTTGCACAGTCGTTTCGCACCGCGGCCAGGAAATAAACTAACAAATCTGACGCGCTGCCGTTGACGGCGAGTTTGCTTAAACGTCATTCTCTATCTGTTTTTCCCCCTTTTAATTCTCCCTCCCAGAGCAAAAAAAAAATAACCCGACTTCAGTCCAGTCCTTTATTATTATTATTATTTTTCATTTTATTGGAAAATTTTTGGTTCGCGAATTTTCACATAAATAACAATTTTATGATGCAAGTGATAAAAATAGGGTTAGAGTTGAAAATTTTGACAAAAATAGGATAGTGTAATCGTGGGCCGGGTCCACGAGTCTTGAGTAAGCACATAACACGTATACCCGCTCCACAATTTAAAGCTAAATCGTGGAGGGGTCCACGACTTCCCTCCACATCACATGACCATCTACTAACCTGACATTGACCTGCCACCCGACAGCTGCCACATGTTACCTTGACTAAGAGAAGTCATGAACCCATCCAATGAT
>NC_052352.1:18838944-19042502 GCF_009727055.1 Benincasa hispida | reverse complement strand
CTCCTTCTTCAAATACAAACTCTCTTTTTTTCTTTCTTCCTCTCTCTCAGTCCCTCGTTAGCCACACATCCACCGTCCGCCATCTGTCATGCTCTTTGTCATCCGTCATTCTCCCTTGCCGCCACTATTGTGTCGCCGTCTTCAACTTAGTTATTTTTTTCCCTTCAGTATATGAGATCGTGCCTTGAATATCTATAGATCTAGTATGTTGTCTAAATATATGGATGAAAATCTAGAGTTTTGAACTAGTTTTGTTGAAAATTTGGAAGATCTAGTGTGTAAAGTTTGTTTTGTCTAAGATTTAGTATTTTTTACCATTAGATTGGATATGAAATTTTGTTTTTGGATTGTTTAAGTTTGGACTTTAAAATTTGGATTGTTCTTTTGAGTTTATTGTTGTAATTTGGACTGATATTGGTTTGGGATTGAGTTGTAGTTTATTTGTTTTTAAAAAAGAAAAGATTTGGATTGATCTTGAATTTGAGCTTGGAATTGGGTTGTAGGTTTCATTTTTTTTTTAAGAAAAAAAAACCTTTTGTACTGGTCATAAATTTGTCAGAGTTGTTTTGTTTGATTTTGGACTGATGTTGGATCAGGTTGTTAGTATTAACTATTAAGTTAGACTAATATTTTGTCTACTATAATATTGTAAACATTCTATTAACTATATCGTTGCGTCCTGAAGTTTTAGTCATTCTTGAACCTGAAAATGTTGGGACAATGAATTGATGTAGAACTTGATGAATTATTTGGAAACGAAGGAAGTGTAAAACATGAAAATGAGTTGGTACCGTCAAAGATGTTCACCCAAATAGATTGGGACATTACTAATTCTATATGTGAACAAGGTCGATATTGGAGGAAATGAGTAGATGTGTAGATAGTTCTAGTTGAATACATCCCATAGCTTTTGCTATTGTTGAATGAGAAAAATCGTCCAGTTGGTTATGGTTTCTGTAGGCATAGCATGATTATGTTACAGAAGTTATGGTATTTACTTGATTTTTGGTAGATATAAAGGCATTTTGCTATAATTAACAATGAGGAAATTAGTTGGAGTGAACCCATAGCATACCATCGATACTATCTTCATCATATTGCTAGTAATTCCAATACGAAATACAAATTGAAGCAACGGAAAGATTTGGTATTTAAAGTAGGAAATCAACACTAAAGATGCAAGTTCATGAGGTGTAGGAAAGAGTTGAAGCAATTGAACCCTGAGTGCCTTGAATATTTTTCTGATATTGACTTAAAAAATTGGACACAATCACATGATAAGGTGTCGTTATGGGTAGATGACAAACAATGCAGCTGATTGTATGAATGGGGTTTTCAAAGGAGCTAGAATGTTGCCGATTATTTATTTGGTTAAGCTAACATTCTATCGCACAATACTATATTTTGAACATCGAAGACGAGAGATAATCGATCATGGGGAAACATATACAGTATTACCATGAGAAAGCTTAAAGGTGGGAAAAATGAGCATCTTCACATATAATTGTTGGGGTTGATGCCCTATATCTCGTAAGTTCCTAGAGTTTGTAATTGTCTTGTACAAACGTTTTATTTATGTAATAAAATATGTGATGTTTTATTTCATTTTTTTGAGTTACATTAACCATAAACCAATAAACTAATATCTAAGGTTATCTTGTAGCTTAAACATGTATGTAGAGACATACGAATAGATCTTGTTTAAGTGATAACCTAAATGGTCTGCAATAGATGGATAAGGCTGGATACCTTATCCTGGTGACACTATGAGTATGACCCGCTTTGTAGATGTTACAATTGTTGTAAAATGCTACAAATGTTCTTATCCTGATCATTCATGCAGAGACATGTGAACGGGGATATTCTATACAAAGGAGTTTGTATAAGATCGGACCACGAAATGTTTAGTCTCATTATTTAATGTCATTCATAATAGAGACTTACATTTCACCAGGATGACCATAAGTACCATAACCTGAATCTTGAGTGAGTTGTGAACTATTGCCTATAAAGGCGGTCCTTTGATTTGCATGGGTGAGAGTGACCATATCTCGACTCAATAAGCCTACCATTTTGGGGATTCATGGGAGCTGGAAACATAGCTACACAAGAAGGAATTCACACCTTCCCCAATGTTGGGGCAAGTAGATAAATTGCTCCCTTAAAGGCTAATTTCGGGGCTGAATCAATGTGGCGCCACACCTCCTAGCCCGAAGCGGTCCTGCATAGTTGGACTATGATTTATATGTTCATTGTAGAATGACAGTGTTAACATTATGGAGAGATATAACTACAGAGGGCAAACAGTAATTTTGGCCCAGTTAACTTCGACGCAATTTGTGAAGTTATTAATACCGTTAATTGTTGATACCAATAGGACACGGAAATTATTCTGTAGTACGTAGGTGCAACTAACGTCTTTAGTGGAGTGCCCGTCAGTTGACGAGTGGCGATAATTCAATTAAGAGTTTAATTAATTATTCACGTACTGTTGAAGCTCAAGCTATAGGTCCAGGGTCTCTCAGTGCTAACATGAGAATTCTCAGTATAGAGATTAATGGACATTTTGATTCATTGAATATATTCAATACAATGGAGGAATAATTAATAAATGATATATACTATAATGTATTTGATACATTATTAGAGAGAAGAATAAGTATTTGGACTATGATTTCAAAAGGATTGCGATTAATGATTCACAATAATTACATAATGTAAATATAAATGAGATTTATATTAATCATCGTGTTGAGAAATAAGTACTAGCCTATATTGTATCGATACAATATTAAACTATAGGGTGTATATTGATATTTTGATATAACATATATTTTAAATATATACTAATGATAAAGTAGTTATACCATACATATATATACGATATATAGATATATAATAATATATTATATATATAAATTAAAATTAATTTTAATTTATTTTAAAAAAACAGTTTTAGGGATTGAGTTGTAACTCCCTCCTCTTTTTCTCTCTACAATGTGCAATAGTGGTGAAAGAGACTTTAGTCTTCTTCTTCTTGAAAAATTACAAAGGGTTAGGTGATCTCGAGATTTTTCCCTCATCCATCCTCTCTATTTTCTAAATTAATCTTTCTTCCCTCACAAAATAGCCAGAGCCCCACTCCTCATGGATTCTCATCCAGAGAATACCGAGGTCACCTTTGTGGTAATGCCCAACTGGAGTTCGAGGGAATTCAATTGAAGAATCGTTCTTCAAAGGTAAAGGTTTGGGTTTCGAACCCAATTTATTCTTTCGTATTTTGTTTTAAGATGCATGCTGAATTTTTCCTTTATTAAATGCTTATCTTTGATCTTCCTCTGTAAAATTTCGTTATGTGAAAATTTTGGAAAATTGAGATGATCCATGTTTTTTGCTCAAGAACCCTAACTAAGTTTCTTCAATTGGTATCAGAGTCATTAATTTTAATCCCAATTTCCCTAATTTTTAGAATGTTTTTTACAGTGTTGGTGGGTATTCATTCTCTTTATTCATTTGATGAATGGTTTGCGTTTAATGGATGGCTTCAGGATTGGATGTCTTAGATTCGTTGTTTGTTTTACAAATTTGATTTTGTAAAGGCCCATGTTTTTTGGGCATAATTATGTTATCAAGTCTGTTTTTTAAGTCCTTGAGTCACTCGTGATATTTTCGATGACAATCTGGTGAAAACGAGGCCAAAATCGGAGGCGTTTCAAAGAAGTTCAAAACTGTACAATAGCATCGCGACTCTATGCCCTAGTGTTGCCACACTGTGATGTGGTAGACGAAGGTCATCTCTGCGATGCTAGGGCACGGCGTGGTGATGCTTTGAGATGGAGAGCGCGTTCGTACGTGGTTCGTGGTTTGCTGGTCCGATTCGGTTCGTGGATTCTCTGATTCGAGTTGGGTGGGTTCTTTTGGATTGGTTCATGGCTGGTTCGAGCAGTTCGCGGTTTAGTTCGGGCAGTTCAAGACCCGATTCACCTGTTTCGAACCGAATGGATATTTATTTAGTAATAGTTAGATTTGAATTTCCTTTTAGATATCCAATCCCGGTCCGTTAATTGCTTTTATTTTATACATGTGATGTATGATTTATTTTATTATTATATGTCATATAGTATGTCATATAATATAAAATATCACCATAAGTTATGCATCATTTATATTATAAGTGTTATAATATATGTATATGCATGATTTAATAAATATAGCATGCTCATGTATCATATGGTATAAATGTTATAATATATGCATGCATGCATTAATAGCATATCCATGCATCATTCATATTATAATTGTTATAATATATGGTTCAATGAATATATGGATATATGCTACAATATGTTTCATTACCTTATTATATAAATGTTATAATGTTAGTAATTAAATGAATTTGCATGAAGCATGACACTACCTTAGATCATTTATAAATGTTATAATTTACTAAAGTATGTCAAAAACACGCAATATTTGTTTTAATTTGTTTCATTTGTTTATAATGGTTATAACTAAATGAAATTATAAATTAAAATTGATAATTCAGAATTGCATGCAAACCTTAGGTTAAAATCATCTTTTAAAATTGTTTTAAAACATGATTCAGATAAACCTAAGATCACAATTCTAATGAGATTAGAAATTTAAGTTTAATCTTTTAATTTGTTTACTAGGATTAAATTGATTTTTAACAAAATATTAACTTTGTAACAAATATATCTATAAGGGACCTTTTGTTTAAGGCTAGTTCTGTCTAAGCTAGGATGTTTAAGTTGACGGAAACGTAACATTCCTACTTGAGAACTTGCTTGGAAAAGTGAATTAGATAGATTTGTTACAAGCATGCAAGTTTGATTAAAGTTTGTTAAAGAGTTTAACATACCTTAGTCAAAATTGTTTAACTATCCAAAGGCAAGTGTTGTTTTTTTGACAAATTAAACAATCATTTAGTTAAAATCAGTAGTCGGATTTTCCTAAGTTAATTAACCCTAGGTAAAACACTCGGTGGGAGGAAATGGGGTATATGGTACTTCAATTTTTTTCCTCTTCACGTTTCTCCCTTAAAATTCACACCGTGAGATCTCTACTCAGCCTCGAGGCACCTTGAGTGTCTCCCTAAGGATGACATTTGTATAGATCAATATCAAGGTAAACGAAGAGAATGTTTATAGTAAGTAGGAGTGGGATGTGTGACAACACATCCCTCGAGTAAAGTTTCGTGCATGGCCTCGTGGCACTTGAGTATCCCCCTATAGGATGACATTTTTACATGACGCTTTATTCAAACTCCAGCAATGGATAGAGTTACTTTAGTTTCATGTCCCAATCGATTTTTCCCTATGGTTGGTTCATTGGGGTGGAACTCTATGACCTAAATGAGGGGTTACACTTACAAGAATTGTTAAGCGAGTTTAACAAATTCTAGACTGGACAATCGTGACTGATAGTTACAGTAACAAGGTGTTGTTCTGTCTATTAGTTGAGATTGTCTCATTTCAGTGAAGGGGCACCCGATCACCCTATGGTGACTTTTATCCTACCTCACTGAAACATCATTGCAAAATAGATGTCACTTAGGGTACATTAAACTATTTTGCTAAAAATTGATTGGTTGTCTTGATGGTTCAACACAATTAGGCTAATTTGTATGGTTTCAACAATCTTTTCAATATGACTTCCACTATCCTAAATTTACTCATTGCTTATAAACTAACGAACGAAAATTATACTTCATGAAAAAATATGATCAACACAATCCTTATCATCGATGACCTTCGTTTTTTCTAATGGAGAACTGTCCTCCCATTTCAACCCTCGATGTTGCTCGAAATGTTCGAGAAACATACGAGCGATGGACACGAGCAATGAGAAGGCTCGAGTGTACATCTTGGCAAGCCTTTTCGAAGTCTTGGGCAAGACGCATGAGCCCATACTCATGGCCTGTGAGATTATGGAGTCCTTGAGGGGAATGTTGGGGCAACCGTCCGCACAGCTCAGGCACGACGCTCTCAAACACATCTTCAATGCGCGTATGCAATAAGGGGTATCTGTTTGAGAACATGTTCTTAACATGATGGTCCACTTCAACATGGCGAGGATGAATGGATCCATCATTGATGAAACCAGTCAGGTTAGCTTCATTCTGGAATCTTTACCTAAAATTTTCCTACATTTCCATAGCAATGTTATTATGAACAGGATTGACAACAACCCGACTGAAGGGAAACTAGTGACGGTTTCACAGCGAAAGCAGAGATTGATCACATTTTTAATTTTCATAGAATTTATAAATTACATAGTAACAAGAAGAAGATCATGCATTAATAAACCATAAATTTTACGGCATACTATGGGAAATTGGGAAGGAATATACATTACCTATGAAGAATACTTCTTCAAGTTTCCCTCGATCTAGATCACGATCTCTTTTCCGATCAATACACCACCACAAAACGAACTTTTTATATACTCCTTTAGGATTGAGAAAACACATGAATGGTGGACTCTGCCCTAGATTTGGAAGAGGGAGGAGAAGAAGATTTTTCTTCTCTGTGATTTTTCTACAGAGAGAAAAACTAGGATAATTTTTCAAATCCACCAAAAAAGGAAGAGGACGTCTGACTTCCTTTTCCAAGCACACACTACACGTAGAGATCAGAGAAAAATTAGGGAGAAGGAGTTATAACTCCCTTTCTTTAATTAAATTAATATATATATATATAACAACAACAATAACAATAATAATATAATAATAATACCTTGTTATATATGTACTATATGTCACATCATATACAACATATAACCTATAGTTTTATATTGTATCAAATACAATATAACCTATAGTTTTATTTTCTCTCAATAATGCATGACATTTAATATAAATCATATTTATACTAAAATCAATTATATGAATCGCATCCATATAATTAATATTCGAATCATATTCAAATATTTAATTTCTCTTAATTATTTATGGTATTTAATATAAATCATATTTATATTAAATTTAATTATATGAATCTCATTCATATAATTGTTGGCTTTTTGGCCCTTAATCTCAAAATGATTAATTTTAATTAATTAATTAATCAATGTTTTGATGATAACAAACTCAATTTTTTTACTGAAAATCTTAGTGTTTTAATATATCTATAGCGTAGAGCTCGGAACAATAATTCTAACACCTCTTGAATCACTCAAATCAGAGCCAAAACGAAGACGATATGACCGAAACAAGTCTATAGAGAAAATACCGTGGTGGATGACGTGGCATAACCAGACCATTTGCATGTAGACATGTGACAACATATTGGTTGAATGGTAGATCATTAAGAGATTAACATATGACGGACTTTTGATTTTTGGATTGATTTAAAATAAAAATTGAAATTAAAAAGAAATTTAAAATGAAAATAAATTTAATATTAGTTTATGTTTGTGTCTAACGGCTAGTTTTTTACACATTATATGTTTTTTATTTTTGGATTGACTTTAAAGAGAATGATTTTAAAAAGAAAATGAATTAAAAGGAAAATTAATTTAATATTAGTTTATGTTTGTGCCTAACGGCTAGTTTTTGACACATGATATGTTTTTTTTTTTTTTGGATTAATTTTAAAAAGAAAATGAATTTAATATTATATTTTGTTTGTATCTAACTACTAGTTTAGTTTAAAACTCAATCATTGATTTTTCTTTTCCAAAATCCAATGGTCCACATTAATTGTGGTTTCTAAAAATTTTTCCATCTCTATATAAACCATATTCCTTTCCAAATTTTAAACCAACAAATTTTACATTTCATAATCCTCCAAAACTCAAAAGTTCCATTGTTGCTCTCTCTAATTCCCAATTTTTTTCTTTACATCTTATTCTTGAGAGAGTGTTATTGTATTGTGGGGATAAACTTGTTGAGTACTTAAACTTGTAAATCCACTCTAGTGAGAGTTGTATTGTGTTCTTCAAAAATTCCAACATTTGTAACGGCTTGATCCTAAACCGTAGAAAGGATCGGGTTTGCTCTTGAAACTGTAAAAGAAGCGGTGGTGTAATGGTTGGGCTCTAATCCGTGGAAAGAGTCGGAAAGATTTTATTCAAATTCCCAAGAGGCGCTTGGGGAGTGGAGTAGGTCGAGTTTGACCGAACCACTATAAAAATTACGGTGTCTTCTTCTCTAACTCTTTATTTTTTATTTTTGCAATTAATTTAAGCAATTTATTGTATGTTTTAGTTTGTTCTTATTTATTTGCTAAAATTTGATAGAATTAAATTATCACATTTTTGTCATCTTGTTTGTTGCATAAATTGAATTTTTCTTATTATTTATAAAAAGTGTATTAATTAGTTTAATTGGGTTAATTTAGAAAAAAAGTTTAATTAAACCCTATTCACCCCCTCTAGGGTTGCCATATCGATCCAACAATAATTAGTATTTGAATCATATTCAAATTTCTCTTAAAATACTTTATATTATAATGTATCAAATACATTATATTAATTATATCACATATAATTAATTCTCTCAATTAATTTGAATAATTCAAATTAATCCAAAAATAATTCTCAATTAAATCCCTGTTGAGCTACAGAGAGAACCTCATGGACCTGTAGATTGAAGTTTCAATGGTACCTGGATAATTAATTAAACTCTTTAATTAAAATACCCAACTTCCATTAACTATTGGTTGCTCGAATAAAGACCGATAGTTGCACTCTTTGCACTACAGATATATTTCTGTGTCTATTTGATATAACCAATCGACAGTGCAATGACCCTTCATAAATTGCTCGCAAGTACAGCTGTGCCAAAATTACCGTTTTTCCCCCACAGTTATATCTAACTCCTTAAGTACCACTGGTTCTTCTAATGAACAATAAGTCATAATCCAACTATGACCAAGTCTCTCTCGGGCCAGGAGAGGGTGTGGCCACATTATTCAAGCCCCAGAATCAGCCTTTAAGGGAGCAATTTATCTACTTACCCTGACAGTAGGGAATGAGTGAATTCCATTTTATGTAGCTGTGTTCTCAACTCCCCAATCAAAACGAATCCCCAAAATGGTAGGCTTATTGAGTTGACAGCTGGCCACTCTCACCCATACAAATCAAAGGACTGCCTTCATGAGCAGGAGTTCACAACTCACTCAGGATTCGGGTCATGTCACCTATGGTCATCCCAATGAAATGTGAGTCTCTATTATTAATGGCGTTATGACTAACCATTTCGTGGTCCGGTCTTATACAAACTCTTTGTATAGGATATCCCGCTCACATGTCTCTACATTAATGATCAGGATCAAATCATTTGTAGCATATTACAACACTCGTAATATCTACAAAGCGGGTCATATCAGTAGTGTCACTAGGATAAGGTACTCAACCTTATCCACCTACAACAGACTATTTAGGTTCCTATTTAAGCAATATCCACATGTATATCTCAACATACTTGTTTAAATTACACAAAATAACCTAGGATTTTAGTTTATTGAATTGAGTGTATGCTCATAAAATAATAATTATTTTATTAATAACAATTTGTTTATATAATGTTTACAAACTACGAGAATATAAGAGATTTAAGACACCAATCTCAACACTGACCACCTTGCTTAACGGGCTACAGACTTTCTAGTTCTTGATGAAAATCAAGGAACAAAAGGGTGAAGCAAATATTGCTTTATCCTCTAAAAAGTTCCATAGAGGTTCGACCTCTGGTACAAAATCTATGTCTTCTTCTTCCGGCACCAAAAAGTGGAAGAAGAAGCAAGGTAGAAAGGGGAAAGCTAACCTACCAACTGCTGCCCAAAAGGGCAAGAAAGCCAAAGTTACAAAAGGAATCTGTTTCCATTGTAATCAGAAGGGACACTGGAAGAGAAACTATCCAAAATACTTGGTGAAAAAAGAAGAAGGCTAAATAAGGTAAATATAATTTGCTTGTTTTGGAAACTTGTTTAGTGGAGAATGATGATTCGGCCTGGATAATTGATTCAGGTGCCATAACCACGTTTGTCCTTCATTTCAAGGAATTAATTTCTAGCGGCAATTGGAAGCTGGGGAGATGATGATGCGGGTTGGAACTGGACACGTCATCTCAGTTGTGGCAATGGGAGGTCTCCAGTTACCTTTATAGAATAGATATATTTTGTTAGAACATGTATATGTAGTTCCTGGTTTGAAAAGAAACTTAATTTTTGTAAAGTATTTATTTGAACAATCATATCGTATAAACTTCTTTATAAATAAAGTGTTTATCTTGAATGGTGTCAATTATTTAGTTGAACTGGAAGATAATTTATATGTGCTAAGACCGTTAGCAACTAAATCCCTTCACAACGCCGAAATGGTTAAAGCTGTGGTAACTCAACATAAAAGACTTAAATCTTCTCCTAAAGAAAAGGCCCAACTTTGGCACCTGAGATTAGGACAAGTTAATCTCAGTAGGATTGAGAGGTTGGTGAAGAATGAACTTCTACACGAGTTAGAAGAAAATTCTTTATCTGTGTATAAGTCATGCCTTGAAGGCAAAATGACTAAAAGACCTTTTACTAGAAAAGATCACAGGGCCAAAAAACCCTTAGAGCTGGTACATTCAGACCTTTGTGGTCCGATGAATGTAAAAGAAAGAGGAGGTTTTGAATATTTCATCACCTTTACTAATGATTATTCAAGATATAGGTATGTTTATTTAATGCAACATAAGTCTGAATCCTTTGAAAAGTTCAAAGAGTTCAAGATAGAAGTTGAAAATGAAGGAAATCGGATCTGAGATTTCCATGAGCAGCAGAACAAGATTATTCCAAATCACAAACATAAATGAACATAACATTTACAATCGACTTCAAACTAGCGGTTATACAATTCATATAGAAATTACAGCATGAAAAAGTCAAATGCACAAAGAGTAAAACTGTACGAACAATTGACGATGTGTCTCCACACTTCTTTGCGCACGACCATTCAAACAACAAAAACCTCGAACACTCGATCAACACCACCGCAACATAGCACAAACACTTCGCACTCATCCTCAACGATTGCCTCGGCCACGAATTCCTCTGCAAAAGCATGAATGGCTTCCAGAAAACCTCGATGGTGTCGAGTTGATTCTGACACCACCAACAAGGCGACCTTGGTATTCTCGTTGTGAGAATCCAGAGGGTAAGCTTTATTCAGATTTGGAATAAGGCAGACAAGGAGGAAACACTAATCGTGTACACAACTGGGAAAGTGGGAGAAAGCGGAGACCTATCGTATAGGTCAATGCCCAATCGTTTAGATAAAGCTAAGTGATCGTCTAAAAAAAGCTATGTGATCGTTTAGCTTGGTCTGTCGCCTATAGACTCTACACGATTGTTTACTTAGGGCACATGATCATCTAGCAAAACTATGCGATCGTTTGGTAAATATTGCACGATTGTTTAGCTCGCCACTGCACGATCGTTTAGCTCGTCTAACCGTCATTTAGTAAATCTGAATTTATTTGACGACTATCGTGAGATTCTTTTTACCGAGAGAAATCTCCAAAACATTTTCTGAAAAACTTTTCAATTGTTCGTAAAATCTTACTAAAATTAGGAAAACCATTTTTCTTTTAAACTCAAGGTTACCATGAATCCAATAACCACCAACTCATTTGATTATTAAAGAAAAAGGATTAATTATCCAATAATTAATATTATTATAAATATAAATGATAACCAACTTATCATACTATATTTATAACCTATAGTTTTAATATTTCATCTCATGAAACATATAAACTATAGTTCTTTTTCTATTCCATGGTACTTAATGTAAATCTGATTTACATCAATCCTCCACTAGATTTATCTCATACATCATATCGATTATATCATATATAATCAAAATACCTCTTGTCAATTTGTACATTTCAAATCAACACCAAGAACTGATCCTCAACTGAATCCATTGAGCTACCAAGGGGACCTTATGGGCCTGTAGCTCGAAGATTCAACAGTACGTGAATAACTGACTAAACTCCTTAGTCACAGGATCCACCATCTGTTAACTGCCAGGCACTCCACTAAAGACCGACAGCTGAACTCTTCTTCCATAGATATATTATGTGTCCATCTTAACCAATCAGCAGTGCGACAACCCTTCACATATCGCTCCTAAGTACAGCTGGGCCAATAACCGTTATGCCCCTGTAGTTACATTTGTCTTCTTAAGTATCACCAATCCCTCTAATGAACATAAGTCATAGTCCCACTATGACCGAGTCTTTTCTTCTAAAGAGAAGTTGTGGCCACTATGTTCAAGCCCCGAAAACAGCCCTTAAGGGAGCAATCTCTCTACTTATCCCTGCTTCGAAAAATGAGTGAATTCCATCTTGTGGATTGAGTTCCCAGCTCCCAAATCAGACAAGTCCCCAAAAAGGTAGGCATGTTGAGTTGGAAATCTAGCCACTCTCACCTATACTAATCAAAGGATCGCCCTCAAAGGCAGGAGTTCCCAAAATACTCAGGATTGAGGTCGTGTCACCTATGGTCGTTTAGATGAGATGCAAGTCTCTAGTATCAACAACGTTATATATAGAGTCTAGTCATCTCATGGTCCAGGTCTTATACAAACTATTTCTATAGGACACCCTCACTAGCACGTCTCCATATGAATGGTCAGAATCATCATTCTCTACCAGACATGTCTCTAAGACCAATAAATCATATTTACTGTCTTGTCTTCTCTTTTGGAGAGTAGTGGGATGGAGGTCGTTTGCCACGAAATTCGTTTCACATGATTTTTTCCACTGTAAATAATCGGTCATTTTTAAAAGCTTTAAACAAAAATACTAACGAGTTGCTGAAAATAAAAACACATTGACCTACGTTAGGTTTTAAGTAAATACCCATTGTAAAACAAAACAACATCTAATAAGGTTTTAGCAAAACTAACATGAACCCTGTGTGACATCTAGTTTTGCAATGACGCTTCAAAGGTTTAGGACAAAAGTCGCCGAAGGGAGGTCAGTTATCCCGTCTCTGAATTGAGAAGTTCTCAACCAGTCATTAATACCAGAATAACTTTTGCTCTTATAACGACTAGCCATCATTGATTTGGCCAAGAGATTATTAACTTACTTAACAATCTCCCGTAAGTGTGACCCACCATTTTAAGCCCTAAAGGTCCATCCCAAAAGGCCAATCCAAAGGGAAAAAATCTAATTGGGGAAAAACTTAAAGCGACCCTATCCATTTATGAAGTTTACCTTGATATTGACCAACTGCACAAAACCCACCCGAAGGGGGACGCTCCGAAGGCGACACGAGGAGTATAGAATGATCTCATGGTGTGAACCAATGACAGAGACCATAGGACATGTTGACACACATCTTTCACCCTCTTACTATAAATACTCTCTCCGTTCACCTTGATATTAACTCATGCAAACACCATCCGAAGGGAGATGCATCCTGGGCACCAAGAGGCCAAGCATGAATCTCACAATGTGAACATACAGAGAGAAATGTGAGTGGAATCATAGACATATCTGATACGCCTCTTCCTCCCACTGAGTATTTTATAACCTAGGGTTTAGCTTACTTAGAAAAAACACGACTAAGGATTTTAACTAAGTGACTTTTAGGTTTTCTCAAGAGTAACATTTACCTTGGATAGTTAAACAACTTTTGATCATCATCCATTAAACTCTTTAATGGAGTCTTTGACCAAATCGTCGCATGCTTGTTGAAAACCTATCTAATTCACCTTTCCAGGTAGGTTCCCAGGTAGGGGTGTTACGTTTCCGTTAACTTAAGAACCCCAGCCTAGCCAGAACTCGCCTTAGACAAAAGGTCCCTTATAGATAGGTTTACAACAAATTCAATCTTTTATTCAACCAATTTAATCCTATTAAACCGATTTTAAAAGATAATCTAGGTTACTAAACTCTTTAGAACCACTTGAACTTAGGTCTATTGCGTCGGAATAATGATGCGTTAATCTTAGCATGCACTGATCACGCGTTCCTATCACGAGTTTTCTTACGCTTGCGCCAAGTATAACACAAACGCAAGTTTCTCGGGTAATCCGAGGTCGAACACGGGGACTTGTCACTTAATAATATTTGTGAAGTGATGCGTTTGAGGCGAAGAATAAACATAAAGCGAAGAAAGTTTAAATGACTTATACACTACTTCTACTCCTAACTAAATAGATTGAGGAATAGACGGTTTACTAGGGCAATTTAAGATAGTAAACATCACTATGTGTTATTGGTTGTTGTGTTTCTACCTATTCTCCAAAAACTTGTTGGGATAATTTAGGGACGCATTTCTGTTTTATTTTATTTATTAAGGATGGATGAGTTTGAACATGAAATCATGCGTTAGACATAACTGATGCATTTGCTCCCATACGTCTGAGGTCATGCATAAGAATAATGATGCGTTAATCTTAGCATGCACTGATCACGCGTTCCTATCACAAGTTTTCTTACGCTTGTGCCAAGTATAACACAAATGCAAGTTTCTCGGGTAATCCGAGGTCGAACACGAGGACTTGTCACTCAATAATATTTGTGAAGTGATGCGTTTGAGGCGAAGAATAAAAATAAAGCGAAGAAAGTTTAAATGACTTATACACTACTCCTACTCTTAACTAAATAGATTGAGCAATAGGCGGTTTACAATGAGAATTGGTAGAAACACAACAACCAATAACACCTAGTGATGTTTACTATCTTAAATCACCCTAGTAATCCCAGCTCGTTGCACTAATGCATCGCACCTCTCGGTGGTCAGTCGTATGACTATATCTCTATAGTGCATGGTTGTGTCGAGCATAAGATTGTGTCTATCTCTAGGAACAATATGAACCTTGCTTAGTGCGTTCCATCCCTTACCTTCTCAGGCAGTTAGACGCGGCTACTTAACTTATAGACAACCAATGGAACATCCCATAGACAGGTGTTACCACAGCCTTTCACCAAGCAAAGAGGATTAACTCACTATACTCGCACAACGCATACCTCTCGGTGGGTTGCTACATGCGTCCTATCTTTAGGCTACACGATTAAGCATGCGATTGACTTTGATAAATAAAAGCTGAAGATAAACTATGATAGAGATGAAGATGATGAAGAAGACGGTAATGAAGGAATTGAGATTTGCATTGATCACAAAATATCTTAGTATCTCAAGCTAAAATGTAATACAATATAGAGATTAGAAGGGAGATGAAGGACTTTGCGTCAAGGTTGCCGGTGGTGCCATGGTTGAATGGTGGATATGTCTCTCTCGAGCTCTTTCTCCGGCGAATGCTCTGATCATCACTCAGTCTGGGTTGTGGAGATGAAGAATTCTCACTGGAAATCTTTTTTAAGCTCTCATCTGTGATCATAAACTTCTGCCTTGAGGCAGAAACTTGGATGTCTCAAAATGAAGGTCTCAAGGGCTATTTATAGAACTTGGACGCCAACAGCTGTAATGATGGAGGTATGGCTCACTGCTGCTTTTGTCGCGGTATGGGCGTTGTCACATCGCCTTATCTGAATTTAGCTGAAGTTATCAATGAATTCTATCCATCTTGCGATCTTCTATTATGGCTGTCACTCCATGGCCGCAATCTTTATTTGTTCACCGCGTTCTCCATGTGTTGGACGCATGCGTTTACCGCAACTTCCATGTGTTGGACGCATGGAGTTGCCGTCTGCGTTCCTCTTTTGCGGTCTCATGGCTTCAGTGCATGCATTTGTCTATGATTGCTTATTACAAACGCATGCATTTGATTCCTGTGATAGTTATAAAAATAGACACTTTGGCCGGAATAATGCATAACATTGGGTCAGTGAGGTTTTAGGTGCTTATCGACGCAAAACTCGATTTTTCACAAATTCTAAGTATTATCACCGCATTTTTTTACTTATTAACCCTCATGATTCTAAATAAAAGGCTTATAATAACTGACATTTTTTCCAGTTATCACCCCCAAAACTTAGAATCATGATTGTCTCAAGCATGCGTTACACTCGAGAAATTCTTAACTCACCTTTCGGTGTTCCTTTGCGATGGCCAGCTTTTCAGAATATAATTAACTTGTACCTTTAACCATGGTTTCAATGCCCTCCTCTACTTTGGCTGCTTCTTCAAAGAGATCTTTTCTAAGTTGAAATTTAGTAAGCCCTTGCTCAAAAACTTTTTATTCATTCTTCCCAACTTTGCATTCAACTCATGAGAATGCATTCGTTTAAAACAATTCACGCTTATGCGTTTACTTATTCGAATGCGGCGTTGAATCTGGTTATGCTTTTCGTTTGGCTTACACCCGCGTGTGTCATGCGGGCATCCAACTTCGATTGTGTTCCATATTCAACTCAACTCATGTCTCGTTTAATTTGGCTTGCACCAGACAGAGGAGTTGCACTGATGCGTAGATCCTGGCGATTTACCTTCGTTTTGGCTTGCCCCTATGGTTGTCCATTCGGACATCCAACTACGGGTAAAATGCCTTTCACAACTCAACTTTTATCAACATAGATTTCCCCATGGCGTTGACAGTGGATTTTTCTTTTCAAAAGTTTTTTTTGAAGGAAATGACCGCAATGTGATGAACGCAATTCTCCGAGATTGCTGCCCCTCCCTAAACTTAGAGGGTGGCAGTATTCTCATTGCAAGCTAAAAGAAAATCAACAGGAATGTGATACAATGCTTGAGCAAAGGTTTGCACATAATAAAACTATAGACTTTCACAATTTGAAGAGGCTATTAAAAGTAAGGGGTGCCTTGCGATACTAGTTAGAGGATGCGGTGAATTATTTGTACCATTATAGATGCATCGCAAAGAACCACAGTCAGACAAGGAGAATTCCAAAAGGATAATGCATAAAAGATAATAAGAAAAGAACCTTAAGTAGAATAAAGCATGCGACAATGCGTTGGAGTTCATGCGATTGAAGCCATGAGTTTGAAGGATGTGGAGGATTCTTCCATTGTAACTGTGCACCGAGGAGAGTTATTATCACACCTACAAGGAGCAAATGCACCACAACCAAGAAAGCAGCCGCATATCCAAAATAACAATAAATAAAAGTGATAACGTAAACTAAGAAAGCAATATAAAAGATAGAGTAGAAGACGTCCCTGGAGGAATTGGAGTGTTGTCAACGCAAGGAGTCTCCTACACAGGAGATGGCTCTCAACTCTTGGGTCAAGGGCTTACCTGACCAATGGAGCTTCCAGCAGTTGTTGGACGCATGATGGTTGACATGGGTCTAAGACTGCTTCCAGCTCATGCGACAGATAGCCTTTCTATCTCAGGGTCAATATTTGACTTTCGACGCATCATCTATACTTCAAATATTGTTTGCAGCTTGGTCGCACAATCTACAATACGCCTAAGATTGAAAGGGTGCCTATGAAAACACAAAAATTCACAAAACGCAAGTTTCTCGGGTAATCCGAGGTCGAACACGAGGACTTGTCACTCAATAATATTTGTGAAGTGATGCGTTTGAGGCGATGAATGAATATAAAGTGAAGAAAGTTTAAATGACTTATACACTACTCCTACCCTTAACTAAACAAATTGAGCAATAGGCAGTTTACAATGAGAATAGGTAGAAACACAACAACCAATAACGCATAATGATGTTTACTATCTTAAATCGCCCTAGTAATCCCAGCTCGTTGCGCTAATGCATCACACCTCTCGGTGGTCAGCCACATGACTATATCTCTATAGTGCATGGTTGCGTCGAGCATAAGATTGTGCCTATCTCTAGGAATAATACGAACCTTGCTTAGTGCGTTCCATCCCTTACCTTCTCAGGCAGTTAGACACCGCTACTTAACTTATAGACAAACAATGTAGCATCCCATAGACTGGCATTGCCACAGCCTTTCACCAAGCAAAGAGGATTAACTCACTATACTCGCACAACGCATACCTCTCGGTGGGTTGTTACATGCGTCCTATCTTTAGGCTACACGATTAAGCATGCGATTGACTTTGATAAATAAACGCTGAACATAAACTATGATAGAGATGAAGAAGACGGTAATGAAGGAATCGAGATTTGCATTGTCCATTCATTGCAACTTCTTTTATATAACATTTATACTAAACAATAATGAAACAAGAAAAACATGCTTCCATTCACCCTTAGACTATAACACGTATAATAAAAGGATTGATGCATGAGAATGCTCACTGCATGCAAAATATAACTCTTATATTTCATGATGCATGCGCATGCTTTCAAGTAATTTCTTCATGCTAGATTATAACATTTATAATATAATACATGATGAATGAGTAATTGCACAACCTAAGGTGAGTTTTAACTATATGACAAACACTGTGGCATATAAGTACCATACATCACATGTATAAACAATAAAAGTTGATGAACCGGGTAAAATTGCCTTAAAAATATAAAAAGGAAAGCTAACTATTACAAAGACAAGGAGTCTTAGGTTCAAACAGGCAAACCGGGTCTAGAACCGTTCGGGCAAAGCATCGTTTCTCCAACTATCGTGTATTAAGTACACCGCGATCGTCTACACGATAAAACAAACTCTTTGCTCTATCGCTTACCAGCACTCCCAGAGCTAAACGATCGTTTAGCATTTACTATACGATCGTCTAGAAAAATTCAAACAATCTTTTAGCCATTACAACACGATCGTGTACCTTTACTAAGTGATGAAGCCTGAAGTACATGATCGCTTAGTGCGCTCTGCACAGCATCCGCCTTTCGCGGTCGTCTAAACAACTATGATGCCCCGAAGTACCATCGCCTAAGCAATCGCTTAGCTAGCGCCTCCATATCGCATATGCACGATCGCATAGGTAGTAACTAAGCGATGAAGCTTGCTAATACACGATCGTTTAGCGCGCGCCTTTTACTAAACGACGAGAATCGCATGCTCCCTCTATGATCGTCAACCTCTAGCGCCTACGCGATCGGGCAACCAACGCTATGCGATATGGTAAACAAGCTAAACGATGATTTAGAATATACTACACGATTTTCTAGAAAAATCTAAACGATCACTTAGTTAAATCCCAACGATTGTTTACCTGAGGCTACACGATCCGACCAACGCTTGGTCTTCTTCTTTGTTGAAAATTGCATTGCCATGCGTCGAAGCTTCATCACGAACGACTCGATGGACTCAAACTTTTTGAATTATAGACTCGATTACGATGTTAATTTCACCTAAAAACACAGGGGCCTTAACGAACTCAAACACTTTGTAATAACTAAAGCTTTAACAAAAAGGCAATTTAAACCCGAAACATTCATCAATGCAACCACAGATGCAGGTTAACCACAAATGCTGAAACCCACGTGACTGTAAAATGCGTTCAATTCAGATTTGTAATTTGGAATATCAGATAACCTAGCTCTGATACCAATTGAAGAAAATCAGATCTGAGATTTCCATGAGCAGCAGAACAAGATTATTCCAAATCATAATTATAAATGAACATAACATTTACAGTTGACTTTAAACAAGCGGTTATACAATTCATACAAAAATTATAGGATGAAAAACTTAAATGTACAAAGAGTAAAACTGTACGAACAATTGACGATACGTCTCTACGCTCCTTTGCACACGACCACTCAAACAATAGAAACCTTGAATGCTCGATCTACATGACTACAACATAGCACAAACACTTCGCACTCGTCCTCAACGATCGCCTCGGCCACGAATTCCTCCGTAAAAGCACGAACGGCCTCTAGAAAACCTCGACAGTGTCGAGTTGAGTCTGACACCACCAACAAGGCAACCTTGGTATTCTCGGTGTGAGAATCCAGAGGGTGGGCTCTATTCGGACTAGGAATGAGGCAGACAAGAAGGAAACACCGATCGTGTACATGACTGGGCAAGTGGGAGAAAGCGGAGATCTATCGTATAGGTCGATGCCCAATCGTTTAGATAAAGCTAGGCGATCGTCTAGCAAAAACTATGCGATCGTTTAGCTCGTCTGTAAATAGTCAAAATTGGATTCTATATATATGAATAAGATGTTGGTACTTTATTCTGGTAATTTTATGGATGATGTGGGCCTGCTCTGTAGTGTTACAAGGAGTTGAAAGTGCTACAAACGAAGTGATCCTAATTCGTTCATGCGGACATGAGAAGTGGGGTGTCCTTGTGCAAAAAGGTTTGTACAAGATTGGACCATGAAATCAGTCACTCTTATTCTATAACGTTGTTTATTGTTAAAGACTGTGACTATTTCCAAAGCGATGACCTAGGTAACTTGACTTTAATCTCGAGCTAACTATGAACTCCTGTTTATTTGGAATATATCCTTAGATTTGCATAAGGAGGGTGGCTCAACAGCACCAGCTCAATAAACCTCTCATTTCAGGGGTAAGACTGGAAAAGAAGCTGGGGACATAGGGTGCAAGACGGAAATTCTTCATAACCCATTTTTAGGGAAGAGAAGAAAAGGTTGTTCCCTTAAGTGCTGATTCTGGGTCTTGAACAAGGGGCCCTACCCTCTCACTGGCCCGAGAGGGATTCGGTTTTGTTGATTGGATCACAAAACAATTGTTCATTAGGGGATCAGTAGGGACTTAAGGAACAAGAGGTAATTTCGGAGGTAAAACAGAGATTCGATCCAACCTTTATTACGAACAACCTGTAAAAGGTTGACTTACTAATCATGGTTATATCGAGTGGATATAATATATCTACAGTGAAGGGAGTTCAACTATGAACTTTAGTGGAATGACCCATTAGTTAACGAATGGGGGTTAGACTGGTCTAATGAGTTTAGCCGATTAATCTCGAATCATTGGAGCCCATGATTTGTAGGTCCACGAGGTCCCCCTACTAGCTCGGAAATGGATTAGCTCTAGAGTAGCGTGATAAGTTAATTTGAAATATTCAAATTAAAATAAAACGGAATTGGAGAATATATATTTAA
The DNA here is from genome assembly GCF_009727055.1 of Benincasa hispida. Lineage (NCBI taxonomy): Eukaryota > Viridiplantae > Streptophyta > Magnoliopsida > Cucurbitales > Cucurbitaceae > Benincasa > Benincasa hispida. The sequence goes on along the minus strand of NC_052352.1, from coordinate 19,021,589 downwards.
ATATGATTTAAATATATGAAGATGGATTTATGTAAAAATTAATTTAATATTGGATACTAAATTAATTAGAATTATTTAAATTATTTAAATATTTATTTATTAATTTTATTAGAAAATTAATTTATGAAATTAATTTGTAAAATTAATAAATTTTGATTTTAGAAATCAATTGTGATTTTAAAATCAAAATTAGATTTTGGAAATAGAAAATTACACAAAAAGGAAAAATGGTTTTTTCAACTTCATCTTCAAGTTGCTCACAAAGAACCCATTATCTTCAACCTTTAATTACTCTAAGCATGAGCTGCATCCTATGCAACAAATCTCTTTGCATGATAGTCTGCAATATATTGAAGAGATTGGAGTGATTTTGGAAGGTTGTAACCGAAAGAATTTTAGCTGAAAATTCATGAGAAGAAGGCGTTCTTCATTTTGGGTTGCTGTTATGAGAATTCTCCAAGTTTCTTTTGATTCCAGCTTATTTTGAGTCCTACAACTCAATCTAGAGCATCAAGAGAATAGTAGAGAAGATCTTGTGGTGGTCTGCACAAAGACTTGGAGGAATTAACAGCTGAAAATCGAGATTTCAATGGTTCTTCAAAGGTATGTCTTGAAACCCATTAAATTCTATTTAAGCATGTTTTCGTTTCTGCCAAAATTAATCAATTAGAGTGCTTATCCTCATCGTCGCTTCCACTGCGTGCTGGTACCATCCCAAAAAATCTCATTTACATCAATCTTCCACTTGGTGTATCTCATACATCACACCGATCATATCATATATAATCGAATTTGCTCTTGTCAATTTGAACATTTCAAATAAACACCAAGAACTGATTCTCAACTTGAATCCATTAAGCTAACAAGGGGACCTTATGAACCTATAGCTTGAAGCTCTAACGGTACGTGAATAACTGACTAAACTCTTTAGTCACAGGATCCACCATCCATTAACTGCCAGGCACTTCACTAAAGACCGACAACTGCACTTTTCTTACTACAAATATATTTTGTGTCCATATCAACCAATCAACAGTGCAATAACCCTTCACAGATCACTCGTAAGTACAGTTGGGCCAATAACCGTTATGCCCTTGTAGTTACATCTAACTCTTTAAGTACCACTGATCCCTCTAATGAACATAAGTCGTAGTCCTACTATGACTGAGTTCTCTCTTCCAAAGAGAAGTTGTGGCCACTATGTTCAAGACTCGAAATCAACCCTTAAGGGAGTAGGCATGTTAAGTTGGCAATCTAGTCTTCTCACCCATACTAATCAAAGGATCGCCCTCAACGACAGAAGTTCCCAAAACATTCAGGATTGAGGTCATGTCACCTATGGTCGTTTAGGTGAGATGTAAGTCTCAAGTATCAATGGCGTTATATAAAGAGACTAGTCATCTCATGGTCCGGTCTTATATAAACTCTTTATATAGGACACCCCCACTTGCATGTCTCCACATGAATGGTCAGGATATACCATCTGTAGTAGTTCACAACACTTGTAAACCTCTACAAAATGGGTCGTATCCATAGTGTCACCAGGATCAGGTATCCCTTCTTAATCCTTATACTATAGACCTATTTCGGTTATCACTTAAGGCACAATTCACTTGTATATCTCATATACATGCTTAAGTTTACATACAATAACCATGGAGCTTTATTTATTGGATATGAGTAAATTCCATAAAATAACTCTTATTTTATTCATAATAATGTGTACAGTTTACAAACTACGAGACTTCGGGAGAATTAGGACACCAATCCCAATAATATGTGGATGATATCCTACTCATTGGGAATGATGTAGGTCTACTGACTAAAGTTAAAAACTGGCTAGCGACTCAATTGCAAATGAAAGATTTGGGAGAGACTCAATTTTTTCTAGGAATTCAAATCTTTAGAGATCGAAAGAACAAAATGCTAGTGTTGATATAATTTCGGAACGAGTTTTGTTTTGTTTTATTTATTAAGGAGGATGGGTTTGAACATGAAATCATGCATTAGACATAACTGATGCATTTTCTTCCATACGTCTGAGGTCATTGTCGGAATGATGATGCGTTAATCTTAGCATGCAATGACCATGTGTTCCTATCACAAATTTTCTTACGCTTACGCCAAGTCTAACACAAATGCAAGTTTCTCGGGTAATCCAAGGTCGAACACGGGGACTTGTCACTCAATAATATTTGTGAAGTGATGCGTTTGAGGCAATGAATAAGAATAAAAATAAAGCAAAGAAGGTTTAAATGTTTTACACACTACTCCTACTCCTAACTAAACAAGATTGAGCAATAGAAGACTTGCAATGAGAATAAGTAGAGACACAACAACCAATAACGCATAGTAATGTTTATTATCTTAAATCACCTGAGTAATCTCAACTCATTGCACTGACGCATCACACCTCTTGGTGGTCAGCCGCATGACTATATCTCTATAGTGCATGGTTGCGTTGAGCATAAGATTGTGCCTATCTCTAGGAACAATGCGAACCTTGCTTAGTGCGTTCCATCTCTTACCTTCTCAGTCAATTATATGCGGCTATTTAACTTATAGAAAAGCATTGCAACATCCCATAGACAGGCATTACCACAACCTTTCACCAAGCAAGGAGGATTAACTCACTTATACTTGTACAACGCACACCTCTCGGTGGGTTGCTACATGCATCCTATCTCTAGGCTACACGATTAAGCATGTGATTGACTTTGATAAATAAACGCTGAAGAAAAACTATGATAGAGATGAAGATGATGAAGAAAACGATAATGAAGGAGTTAAGATTTGCATTGATAAAAAAATATCTTAATATCTCAAGCTAAAATGTAATACAATACAGAGATTAGAAGGGAGATGAAGGACTCTGCATCAAGGCTGCCGGTGGTGCCATGGTTGAATGGTGGAGATGTCTTTCTCGAACTCTATCTCCGACGAATGCTCCGGTCTTCACTCGGTCTGGTCTATGGAGGTGAAGAACTCTCACTGGAAATCTCTTTCAGGCTCTCATATGTGATCACAAACTTCTGCCTTGAGGCAGAAGTTCGGATGGTGTAAAATGAAGGTCCCAAGGGCTATTTATAGAGTTTGGACACCGACAGCTATCATGATGACGGTATGGCTCACTGCTACTTTTGTCGCGGTATGAGTATTGTCACATTGCCTTATCTTGTTGATACTCCCAAGGTATGCGTCTGAGTTTAATTTAGTTGAAGTTATCAACACGTTCTACACATCTTGCGATCTTCTATTATGGCTATCACTCCATGGCCACAATCTCCATTTGGTCACCGCAAATTCGCATGCGTTGGATGCATGCGATTACCACAACTTCCATGCATTGGACGCATGTGATTACCGTCTACGATCGCTTAGCTCATGCGTTTATCTGCGATGGCTTATTTCAGACGCATGCGTTTGATTCCTGCGATAGCTGCAAAATAGACATTTTGGAATGGAGTAACGCATAATATTTGGGTCAGTGAGGATTTAGGTGCTAATTGACGCAAAACTCAATTTTCGCAGATTCTAAGTATTATCACCACATTTTCTACTTATTAGCCCTCATAATTCTAAATAAAAGGCTTATAATAACGGGCATTTCCACCAGTTATCAGCTAGCTCTATCTCAAGCATCATACATTGATAAGATGCTTGTCAAGTATTCGATGTAAAACTCCAAGAGAGGCTTACTACCTTTCAGGCATGGAGTAATATTTTCTAAGGAACAATGTCATAAGACACCTCAAGAAGTTGAGAAAATGAGACGGATCTCCCATGCATCGATTGTTGCTAGCCTAATGTATGCGACATTATGTACTCAATCTGACATCTGCTACACGGTGGGGATAGTCAGTAGATATCAGTCTAATTCATGATATGATCATTGGACTACAGTTAAGAATATCCTCAAGTGTTTACGGAGAAGAGAGACTACATGCTCGTATATAATTATAAGGATCTGAGCCTTACAGGATACACGGACTTTGATTTTTAGACTGATAAAGATTTTAGGAAATCCACATCAGGAACAGTGTTCACTCCTAGTGGAGGGACAATAATTTGGAGGAGCACCAAACAAAGGTGCGTTGCTGACTCCACTATGGAGGTTGAGTATGTAGTGGCTTGTGAAGCTGCTAAGGAAGCTGTTTGGCTCAGAAAATTCTTGACTAGTTTGGAAGTCGTTCCTGACATGTCAAAACTCATCATACTTTATTGTGATGATAGTGGTGTCGTGGCTAATTCCTGAGAGCCTAGGAGTCACAAGTGCAGGAAACACATAGAACGAAAGTATCATCTCATCCAAGAGATTGTGCATCGAGGGGACGTGATTGTCACTCAGATAGCTTTGGAGCACAATGTTACTAATCCATTTACAAAGGCCCTTACGGCTAAGATGTTTGAGGGTCAGCTGTAGAGTATGGGTCTACGGGACATGCCACGTTTAGACTAGGGCAAGTGGGAGATTTGTACTGGGCATGATGTGCCCTAGTTTATTGTTTATGTACTTTGTACTTTAGTTTGACTTTTACATTGTACACCCCATTAATAGGTCAAATGAGAGATTTTTAGGGTTGATGCACTAAATCTCGTAAGGTCCTATAATTTGTAATTTTCTTGTTTAATCATTTTATTTATGTAATAAAATATGTGATGTTTTATTTCATTTTTTGAGTTGTATTTACAACAAACCAATAAACTAAGATCCAAGGTTATCTTGTAGCTTAAACACGTATATAGAGACATACAGATAGATCGTATTTAAGTGATAACCTAAATGGTCTGTAGTAGATGGATAAGGCTAGATACCTTATCATGGTGACACTATGAGTATGACCCGTTTTGTAGATGTTATAATTGTTATAAAGTGCTACAAATGATCTAATTCTGATAATTCATGTGGAGACATGTGAGCGGGAATATTATATTCAAAAGAGTTTATATAAGACCAGATTATAAAATGTTTAGTCTCATTATTTAATGCTGTTCATAATAGAAACTTACATTTCACCAGGATGACCATAGATAACATGACCTGAACCCTGAGTGAGTAGTGAACTCCTACCTATGAAGGCGGTCATTTGATTTGCATGGGTGAGAATGGCCAGATCGCTGATTGGGGAGTTGGGAACACAGCTACACAAAGAGAATTCACTTCTTCCCAATTGTTGGGGCAAGTAGATAAATTGCTCCCATAAGGCCTAATTCCGGGGCTTGAACAATGTGGTGTCACACCTTCTCTTGGCCCAAGAGGAGTTTGGTCATAGTTGGACTATGATTTATTGTTCATTAGAGGGACCAATGGTACTTAAAGAGTTAGATGTAACTATAGGGGCAAGACGGTAATTTTGGCCCAGCTGTACTTACGAGCAATTTGTGAAGGGTCATAATACTATTGATTGGTTTGTAGGATTGGTGTGGCAACCCTAAAGAGGGGTGAATAAGACTTATTAAAATTAATTAATTTTTTTTACTAATATGAGCCCAATTAAACAAATGAATACAATTTTAAGTAATAAATAATTTAAACAATAAACTCATGAAAATCATTTCACTTTGAATTAAACAAGAAAATAAGAATCACACTTTAAAGCACCCTATTTAATTGTAATAAAAAGATTGGTGATGAATATAGAGAATTTAAAACTACCAATAAAAAAAAATCAATATGAATAATTAATTTAAAGAACAAATATAGCAATTAATTTAATGTACTAAACTTAACAGCACAATAATTGCAAAATTAAAGTAGTATAGAGATAGAGATATTAACACCAGAGATTTTTATAGTGGTTCGGCACAACCGGCCTACATCCCCTTCCCAAGCTCCTTTTGAGTATGCAAATATAAAGCTCACCAACTCTTTCTATGGATTAAAGCCTAACCACTATACCGCTCTTTTTGCGAGTTCAAGAGCAAAATCAATTGTTTCTACAGGTAACGATCAAACCGTTACAACCACTCTTTTTTCGGTATCAAGAGCAACCCTAACAAAAGTTTGAAAATGTTAAAGAACACTCTTACAACTCTCTTAATAGAGTGGATTTACAATATTAAGCTCACAACAAACCAATCCTCACCACATAAAATATATCTCTCAAGAATAAGATGAAAAGAAGAAAATTCAAACTTGAAGAGAGCAACAATGGAGACTTTGTATTTTTGGAGGATTGAAAATAAGGAAAATTGTTCTAAACATTTGGCGAAGAATATGAGTTTAAATAAAGAGGAAAATTTGTTGGAAACCATATTTAATCTGGACCATTGGATCTTGGAAAAGAAAATTGAATGGTGGAGATTTAAATCCAACTAGTCGTTTGACACGAACATAATATAATATATATGTATAAATCATTTTCTTTTAAAACCCAACAAAAAGTAAAAGTTCATCACATGTCCAACTAGCTGTTAGACACAAACATAAAATAATATTAAATTATTTTTCTTTTTTAAAATAAATCAAAAAATCAAAAGCTCGCCATGTGTCATTCATCCATTGCTCCAAGTGGCACATTTCAATTGGTTCACTTTGATGAAAAACTTTTGCCACGTCATTAACTCCAGATTTTTCTATTAAGCTTGTTTCGCCTATATTTTCTTCGTTTGAGCTTCGATTTGGGTGATTCAAAATTGCGTTAGAATCTTCATTCCGAGCTCTATACAATAGAAACTTAAAAACACTCAGATTAATTAATTTAAGGTTAAGGGCCAAAAGGCCAACATGTTATATCTAATGGATACAGAAATATATCTGTAGTACGAAGAGTGCAGCTGACAGTTTTTAATAGAGTGTCTGTTAGTTGACAAATAGTGAATAATTTAATTAAACTCTTAAACTATTCATGTACCGTTAGAGCTTCAAGCTACAAGTTCATGAGATCTTCTCGGTAGCTCAACGGAAATTAATGAGAATTAGTTTTTTTTTTTATTAATTTGAATTGTTCAAATTAATTGAGGGAATTAATTATATATGATATAATTAATTAAATTATAATTATATATGATATAAATACTATAATGTATTTGATATATTATAATGAGAGGAAATAATGTATTTGAATATGATTCAAATATTAATTATGTGAATTGGATTCATATAATTAAATTTAATACAAATGAGATTTATATTAAAATATTGTTGTTGAGAGAATTGAACTATAAGTTATATTGTATGGAATACAATATTAAACAATAGGTTTTATGTTATATTTGATACACACACACACATAGAGGCGCACATACACACATGCACGCACGCGCACACACACACACACACTCTTGTATTCTCGTAGATATCTTGTATTCTCATAGTTTGTAAACATTGTATAAACAAGTTGTTATTAATAAAATACACACACACTCTCTCTCTTGTATCTTCGTAGATCTCTTGTATTCTCGTAGTTTGTAAACATTGTATAAATAAGTTGTTATTAATAAAATAATTGGTATTTTATAAGCATACATACAATCTAATAAACTAAATATCCTAGGTTATTTTATGTAATTAAATAAGTATATAGAGACATATAGGTGGATCTTGTTTAAATAATAGCCTAAACAGTCTGTAGTAGATGGATAAGTTTGGGTACCTCATCCTAGTGACACTACAGATACGACTCGCTTTGTAGGTGTTACAAGCGTTGAGTGTTATAAATGATCTGATCCTGATCATTCATGTGGAGACATGTGAACGGTGGTATCCTATACAAAGAATTTGTATAAAACCAGACTACGAAATGATTAGTCTCATTATATAACACCGTTAATAATAGAAACTTACATTTCACTAGGATGACTATAGGTGACATGACCTGAATCTTGAGTGAGTTGTGAACGAACTCATGAAGGCGGTCCGTTGATTTGTATGGGTGAGAGTAGCCAGATTGCCAACTTCATAAGCTTACCATTTTGAGGATTTGTCTAATTGAAAAGCTAGGAACACAGCTAAACAAGACGAAATTCACCCCTTTCTGATGTTAGGGTAAGTAGATAAATTGCTCTCTTAAAGGCTTATTTTGGGGCTTGAACATAGTGACCACGCCCTTTCCTGGCCCGAGAGGGACATGATCATAGTTGGACTATGACTTATTGTTCATAAGAGAAATCAGTGGTACTTAAGAAGTTAAATGTAACTATAGGGGCAAAACAGTAATTTTGGCCTACCTGTACTTACGAACAATTTGTGAAGGGTCATCACACTGTTGATTGGTTATATCTAATGGATGCAGAAATATATTTGTAGTGCAAAGAGTGCAGCTCTCGGTCTTTAGTGGAATGACCAACAGTTAATGAAAGTTGGGTAATTTAATTAAAACTTAATTAAAGAGTTTAATTAGATATCAAAGTATCGTTGGAGTTTCAATCTACAGGTCCATAAGGTCCCCTCTGTAGCTCAACAAAGATTTAATTGAGAATTAATTTTGGATTAATTTAAAGTTTTCAAATTAATCGAGGAAATTAATTATATAATATAATTAACTAAATAAATTATATATATGATATAATTAATATAATGTATTTGATACATTATAATATAATGTAATATGAGAGGAATTCGAATATGATTCAAATTATATGGATGAGATTCATATAAGTAAATTTAGTATAAATGTGATTTGTGTTAAATGCCATATATGGTTGAGAGAAAATAAATCTATATGTTATATTGTATTTGATACAATATGTAACTATAGATTATGTGTTATATAAGATATAACATATAGTTTATATACATATAACAAGGTTGTTATTATATGTATAGTTATTATTAATTTAATTTATTAAATTAATATTATTTTATGTGTAGTGGGGGGTTGTGGAATGTGTGATCATTCTTCATCTTCCTCCTTGAATTCCTGGGAGAACAAAAAATCACAGAGAAAGGTTCTCTAAAATTTTTTCTCAAACTCTCCTTTTCCCTCTTCCAAATCAAAGGCAGAGCCTAATGCTCAGCCCTAGAGAATACAGGAGGCTCCTATTGTGGTGGTGTCCAAATTGGGAATTGCGTTTGGGAGATCCATTTGTGACATCCGTTCGAGGGAAATCTTGAAGAATTGTTCTTCAAAGGTAAAATTTTTACTTCTCCTTTTTCCATTTCTTAGCATGCTGTGAAATTATGTTTTAATGCGTAATCTATCTTGAATGTTCTGTAATTTTTGTGAATTCTAGGAATTAACAAAAATTGGGATCGATCCCGCTTTCTGCTACGAAAACCTTCGTTGATTTTTCCTTCAATTGGTATTAGAGCCAAATTTTCAATCCCATTTTTTTAACTCCAGAATTTTAATTATAGTTTTTTGTGGGTATCATTTTGTATTCATATGATGAATGTTCTGTTTATGAATGGTTTGCGAATATGGATGTATTCGGGATTAGACTTTCTTAGATTTATAGCTTTCCTTTACAATTTGATTATGTAAAGGCTCGTTGTTTTTGGTCATAAATTGTTGTAGAGTCTGTAAATTTGAAGTCTTGAGTCGTTTGTGTTGTTCCCAGTGAGTTTCTGGTGAAAACGGGGCTCAAATCGGACGTCGATTCGAAGAAGGCCAAATTGTACAGTAGGCGACTGTACAGTAGCATCACGACACTGTGCTCTAGTGCCACGACGATACGGGCGACGAACAAAAAATTTTCTTAGTAGCGTCACGATGCTCCGACGCAGAGAAAAATCTCCAGTTTGCACGTGCCTGGGTTCGATTTGGAGCTGGTTCAGGCACGGTTCGCTTGGTTCGAGCGGTTCAGATTCGGTTCGGATGCTAGATAGTCCGGTTCAAGCTGTTTCAAGACCCGATTCATTCATTTCGAATAGGTTGTACTATTTATTAATGTAATAGGTAGTTTTTGGATTAATTAAATTAATATAAATGTTATATTGATTTAATTAATATTTTTTAGGAGTTCAATCTCAATCCATATTTGCTTTATTTAAATGATGCGTATGATGTATGGTTTTTTTTTTTTTTAATATATGTCATATAATAAAATCCCACCATAGGTTATGCATTATTTATGCATCGTTTATGTTATAAATGTTATAATATATTGTTGCATGTTTTAATTTTATAGCATGCTCATGCATCATATAATATAAGTGTTTACTAGATGCTTGCATGCATAAATAACATAGTCATGCATCATTTATATTATAAAAGTTATAATATATAGTTTGAATGTATGCATATATTGTATGGTATTTATTTCATTACTTTTATATATAAGTATTATGTATGTTAGTAATGAAAAGGGAATTGCATGATGCATGACATTTAGTTATTCTTATAAATGTTATAATTTTGTAAAGTATATCATACGATGCAATGTATGTTTTAATTTGTTTAATTTATTTAATAGTTATAAGTAAATAAAATTAGAAATTAAAATTGATAATTCAGAATTGCATGCAAACTTAAGTAAAATCATTTTTAAAAATAGTTTTAAAATTTGGTTCACTTAGACCTAAGATCACAAATTTCTAATGAGATTAGAAATGAGTTTAATCTTTTTAATCAGTTTAATATGATTAAATTGATTTCAATAAAAAAAATTAAATTTGTAACAAACGTATCTATAATGGACATTTTGTCTAAAGCTAGTTCTGTTTTGTCTAGGCTGGAGTATTTAAGTTAACGGAAACGGAACAACCCTACCTGGGAATTGGTCTGGAAAGGTGAATTAGATAGATTTGTTACAAGCATGCAATTCTTGATAAAGTTTGTTAAAGCATTTAACGAATAATAATAAAAAATTATTTAACTTTTCCAAAGTAAGCGTTACTTTTGGGCAAACCTTACACAATCACTTAGTAAAAATAAGTAGTCATATTTTTCCTAAGTTAATTAAATCCTAGGTTATTAAAATACTCAGTGGGAGAGAAAAGATGTATATGATACGAAAGTTTTTTTACTCACACTTCTCCCTTAATATTCATACCGTGAGACTTATGCTTGGCCTTGAGGCGCCTTGGGAGCGTCACCCTTCGAATGGTATTTATATGGGTCAATATCAAGGTGAATGGAGAGAGTATTTATAGTAAGTGAGAGAGAGATGTGTGTCAACATGTCCTACGGTCTCCTTCATTGGTTTGCACTGTGAGACCCACTTGCACGGCCTCAAGGCACCCTAGGAGCATCCCCTTTGGATGGTTTGTGCAATAGGTCAATATCAAGGCGAACTCCAGGAATGGATAGGATTGTTTTAGTTTTTTCCCCAATCGATTTTTCCCATCGGTTGGCTCATTGGAGTGGAACTCTAGGTTCTAAAATGGAAGGTCACACTTACATAAAATTATTAAGTAAGTTAATGATTTCTTGACCAAATAAATGATGACTGATTGTTATAGAAATAAGAGTTATTCTGGTGTAATGATTGGTTGAGAGTGTTTCAATTCAATGAAGGGACAACGACTATCCTTCGGTGGCTTTTGTCCTAAATCACTGAAGCGTCATTGCAAAATAGATATAATTTGGGTTCATTTATTTTTTTTCTAAATCTGATTGGATGTTTTAGAGTTATGCTAAAATCTAATGTAGATCAATTTGTTTATTTTCAGCAAAAATGTCAAATAGTAGTTTTTCGTTAGTTGTCTTTTCTAGTTTGATTGGTTTTTACTTACACGACATGGAAAGAATCACTTAAAACCTATTTCGTGGTAAAAGACCTCGACATTGTCATGACTGAGGATTATCCTCAAGTCCCAACCCCTGATGCAACATGAAATGTTCGTGATGTATACGAAATGTGGACAAAGGCTAATTCTAAGGCTCAAGTTCACATTTTGGCAAGCATATCTAATGCATTAGCCAAAAGTTTTGAGAGTATGGTCACTGCACGTGAGATCATGCAATCAATGCAAGAATTGTTTGAGCGAAAGTTTTCACAATTCAAGCAAAATGGGGTTCATGACAATGACACTAGTAATGTCAGCTTCTAAGATAAACTCCAGTCCATATTGAATATTAAAGGACAAACAACGAAAGAAATAGTTGTTAGTTTTGATAAAGTTAATCAACCAGGATTATCCTTTGAGATAAAACTTGGAGTTTATGATTTGAGTTGTGAAGTTAATCCCACTACTCTCTAGAAAAGGAAGAACTCCGAAGAAAATAAATCTGATTTATTTGTCTTGGAGACGTGCTTAATAGAGAATGATGATTCTGCTTGGATAGTTGATTCAGGTGCTACTAACCACGTATGTTCTTCCATCAAGGATTTAATTCTTGGAAACAGTTAGCAGCTAGAGATGTGACTCTCAGAGTCAATACTGGTGAGGTCGTTTTAGCTGTTGCTGTAGGCAAGCTTAAGTTATTTTTAGACAAGAAACGATATATGTTATTAGATGACGTGTATGTGGTTCCTCATATCAAGAGGAACTTAATTTTTGTTTCATGTCTAATTGAACTAGAGTACTTCTTATCTTTCACTAAAAATAAAGTGTTTATTTTCAAGAATGGAATGAAATTAGGTTTTAGTCAATGGAAAATAACTTATATGTACTAAGGCCGTTAGTTACAAAAGTCGTGCTAAATACTGAAATGTTCAAAACGACAACAACAGTTAAAAGACCAAGGGTTTCTCCTAAAGAAAATGCCTATCTTTAACATCAATCTCAATGGATTGAGAAATTGGTAAAAGGTGGACTTCTAAATGGTTTAGAAGAAAACTCTTTACCTGTATATGAGTCATGCCTTGAAAGGAAAAATGACAAAGCGACATTTTACTGGAAAAGGTTATATAGCCAAAGAAACCTTGGAGTTTATATATTCAAACCTCTGTGGTTCGTTGAATGTAAGAGCCCGATGAGGGTATGAATATTTCATCTCTTTCATTTCTAGATTAGAGTATCTATACCTAATGCAACATAAGTCTCAAGCTCTTGAAAAGTTCAAGGAGTACAAGACTGAAGTTGAAAAATTGTTAGGTAAAAAGATAAAAAACACAATGATTTGATCGTGGTGGAGAGTATATGGACTTAAGATTCTAAAACTATATGAAAGAACATGGAATCATGTCCCAACTCTCAGCTCCAGGTACACCTCAACAAAATGGTGTATCGGAAAGGAGAAATAGAACCCTGTTGGACATGATTCGATTTATGATGAGCTATGCTCATCTTTTTGACTCGTTTTGGGGATTCGCAGTTGAGACTGAAGTTTATATTTTGAATAATATTCCTTCAAAGAGTGTTTCTGAAATACCTTTTGAGTTATGAAGAGGTCGTAAAGGTAATTTATGCCACTTCAGAATTTGGGGATGTCCAGCCCATGTGCTTATAGCAAACCCCAAAAAGTTGGAACCTCGTTCAAAAGTATGCCTATTTATAGGTTATCCCAAGGAAACGAGATGTGGATACTTCTATGATCCAAGTGAGAATAAAGTGTTTGTTTTGACAAATGCCATCTTCCTGGAAGAAGACTACATGAGGGATCATAAACCACGAAGCAAAATTGTTTTAAGTGAAATTTCTAATGAATCTACTGAGACTTCAACAAGGAGTGTTGAAGGGATTAATACATCAACATTCTCAAGAGTTGAGATTGCCTCGATGTAGTGGGAGGGCTATGAACCCACCTGTACGCTACATGGGATTAATAGAAGCCTAAAACATCATAATTGATGATGGGGTTGAGGATCCATTGTCTTATAAACAAGCAATAGAAGATGTTGACAAGGATGAATGGATTAAAGTCATGAATCAAGAAATGGAGTCCATGTACTTCATTTATGTCTGAGAGCTTGTAGATCAACCTGATGGGGTAAAATCTATATGTTGTAAATGGATCTACAAGAGGAAAAGAGGTGTAAGTGGAAAGGTACAGACATTTAAAACTAGACTTGTGGCAAAGGGTTATACCCAGGTTGAGGGAGTGGACTATGAAGAACTTTCTCACCTGTTGTCATATTAAAGTCTATCAGGATTCTCTTGTCCATAGCCACATATTATGACTATGAAATATGACTAATGGACGTCAAGACTGCCTTTTTGAATGGTAATCTTGAATAGACAATCTACATGAATCAACCAGAAGGATTCATTGAACAAGATCAAGAGCAAAAGATTTGTAAGCTTAATTGGTCCATTTATGGACTGAAACAAGTATCTTGATCTTGGAATATAAGATTTGATGTTGCGATCAAATCTTATGGCTTTGATCATAATGTTGATGAGCCTTGTATTTACAAGAAAATCATCATTAGCTTAGTAGCTTTCTTGTGTTGTATATAGATGATATCCTACTCATTGGGAATGATGTAGATTTTCTGACTGATGTAAAAAATATTGGAGTTGATGCCCTAAAGTCTGTGTCAAAAATATTGGAGTTGAGGCCTTAAAGTCTGTGTCCTGTAGTTTGTAAACAATTTGTACAAACGCTTGTGTTGTATAATATATGTTATTTACTTCACTTCTTGATTTTGCTCATTTAGATGTTTTATTTGCTTTACCAAAAACCAATAAACTAAAATCCTTGGTTGTCTTTATGTAACTTAAGCATATATGTGGTGACATACAAGTGGATCATGTATTAAATGATAACCAAAATGGTCTGTAGTATATGCATATAGGAGGGAAACCTTATCCTGGTAATACTACGGATGCGGCTCGCTTTGTGGAATAGTTATAAGTATTGTGACTTGTCATAGATGGTCTGATCCGGATCATTCGTGTAGGGGACATGCGAACAGGGGCGTCCTATACTAAGAGTTTGTATAAGACCTGACCACGAAGTGTTAACGTCTCTTTATATAACACGGTTCATGATAGAGACTTCACTTCACTAGGATGACCAAAGGTAACATGACCTAAATCCTGAGTGAGTTGGGAACTCCTGCCATTGAGGGCGGTCTTATGATTTGCATGGATGCGAGTGGCCAGGCCGCTGACTTAAACCTACTACTATAGAGATTCGTCTGATTTGGGAGCTGGGAACTTAGCTATACAAGATGGAATTCACTCCTTCCCCGAAGTAAGGGTAAGTAGGTATATAGCTCCCTTAAGGGTTGATTCCAGGGCTTGAACGATGTAGCGCCATACACCTTCTCATTGCCTGAGAGGTGTTCACACATAGTTGGATTATGTTATATTGTTCATTAAAGGGATTAGTGGTGCTTAAGGAGTGAGATGTAACTACAAGGACAAAACGGTAAATTGGCTTAGCTGTAATTATGAGCATCTGTGAAGGGTTATCGTACTCATGATTGGTTATATCTGATGGACACAAAAATATATCTGCAGTAAGAAGAGTTCAGTGTCGGTCTTTAGTGGAATGCCTGGCAGTTAACGGACTATCAACTACAGATTGGTTGAAATTGAAACCATTTAAGTTGAAAGCCATAGTGCTAATACCTAAAGCGGTGAACCAGATACCTACTACAGGCCAAATAGCTAGGAAGAAATGTAAAGAACTAGAGTTGTTGAAACTAGCATATTGGAAGATCAATCGGCCAAAATAACCATGAGCAGCTCTGTGGTTAAAGAGTTCAGTCGGCTATTCACGTACCATTGGAGCTTTGAGTCATAAGTCCATAAGGTCCCCTTGGTAGCTTGGATAAAAGTTGAGAATTAGTTTTTGGGTCAGTTTGAAATGTTCACATTGACAAGAGGGAGTTCGATTATATATGATATAATTGAACTGGTAAATTATGTATGATATGATTGACTAAATTTATGAGATATATTATTTAGGAGGAAATTAAATATAAATATGATTTATATCATGTAGAGGAGAAAACACTATAGTTGATATATGATATCAAACAATAAGTTATGAATATAATATGATTATATTTATTATCTTATTAATTGGACGGTTATGAGATAATTGGCCGGCGTTTTCTCCGAATTCATGCATTAGTGGGAAGTTGAATTCAGTTCTAGTAACTGAAGAATAAAATGAAAATGGTTTTTATTTTGCAAAAGACACGCATAGTTGCTCATGGTGTGATAAGCCTTCTATCGCTTAGTGTTTGAGAGCCTATACGATAGCGCTTACCGCTCACTAAACGATCGCACACCTGCACACCTTTTCTTAAACGATCTTTTACCTTTTCATAAACGATTGCTTAATGCCTAAGCTGATCTAAACGATCGTATAGACGATCGCTTAGCTTTTTCTACACGGTTGTGTACTACGCTCTAAACGATCAAGCACCCGACTATACGATAGTCTTTCCATTCTCCCACTTGCTTGATCTTAGTACACGATAGCCTTTCCTCTTCCCCTCTACCATTTCCATCAAAGCCCACCCTTTGGATTCTCACTCCGAGAATACTGAGGGCTCCGAGTGTTAGTGTCGTCCCCATTTGCTGTTGTTCGTGCGAAGTTGTTCGAGTAGACGATCGAGGTGTTGCTGGTCTAGCGAGTGCGAAAGGTCATTTGTGGAGGGAGCGAGTTTTCAAGTGAAGAAAGTCTTCAACTAGTATATTCTCTCGGTCTCTTGTTCTTTTCCTTTAAGCATGTCAGTAATTTAGCCTTATAAATGCATATCAGTATGTTCAAATGTATATGTGGAAATTCTGTCATAATGAATTGGAAAGATCCGCTTCCGTTCATAGGTACTCTTTTATAAGAGTTCCTTCATAAAAAAATGGTTGATCGCCCAATTCCAAATGAAAGATTTGGGAGAGGCGCAATTTGTTCTAGGGATCTAAATTATTAGGGATCGTAAGAACAAAAGGTTGGCCTTGTCTAGGCATTGTATATTGACAAGATGCTTGTCAGATATTCATGTTAGATATTTGATGCACAATTCCAAGAAGGGTTTATTACCTTTCAGACATGGAATTGTATTGTCTAAGGAACAATGTTCTAAGACTCCTCAAGAGGTTGAGGAAATGAGACAAATTCCCTATGTATCAGCTGTTGGCAGTCTTATGTATGCAATGTTATGTACCATATTTGCATTTGCTATGCAGTAGGGATTGTAGTCAATATCAGTTCAATCCAGGATTAGATCACTGAATGACTGTTAAAACGATCCTCAAGTATCTTCAGAGAACGAGGGACTATATGCTCGTGTATGGAGATAAGGCTTTGATCCTTACAGGATACACAGACTCTAACTTTCAGACTGATCGGGATTCTCGAAAATCCACATCAGGTCAGTGTTTACTCTGAATGGAGGAGCTATAGTATGGCGATGCATCAAGCAGGGATGCATCACAGACTCCACTATGGAAGCCGAATACATAGCTGCTTGTGAAGTTGTTAAAGAGGTTGTTTGGCTTAGGAAGTTCCTTATTGATTTGGAAGTTATTCTAAATATGTCTTTGTCCATCACACTTTATTGTGATAACAATGGTGCTATGGAAAATTCTAAGGAATCTAGGAGTCACCGAAGAGGCAAGCACATAGAGCAGAAATATCACTTGATTTGGGAGACTGTACATCGAGGTGACGTGACTGTCATGAAGATTTCTTCGGAGCACAATGTTGTTGATCCATTTATAAAGACTCTCACGGCTAAAGTGTTCGAGGGTCATCTAGAAAATCTGAGTCTACGAGATATTCGACATATTGTCTAGGACAAGTGGGAGATGTAATTGGCATATAGTGTATGCCTTAGTTTATTGTATTTTTGTACTTTATTTGTATTATACATTAGGCTCCCTAAAATTTCAGACAAGTAGAAGATTGTTGGGATTGGTGTCCTAAATCTCTTGTATTCTTGTAGTTTGTAATCATTGTATAAATAAATTGTTATTAATAAAATAAGTGTTATTTTATAAGCATACACTCAATCCAATAAACTAAAGATCCTAGGTTATTTTATGTAATTTAAACAAGTATGTAGAGACATACAAGTGGATCTTGTTTAAATAATAAACTAAACGGCATGTAGTAGATGGATAAGATTGAGTACCTTATCCTGGTGACACTACAGATACAACCTGCTTTGTAGGTTTTACAAGTATTGTAAAGTGTTATAAATGATTTGATCCTGATCATTCATGTGGAGATATATGAACGGATGTATCTTATACAATGAATCTGTATAAGATCGGACCACGAATTGATTAGTCTCATTATATAACGCGATTAATAATATAGACTTACATTTCATTAGGATAACTATAGGTGACATAACCTGAATCCTTAGTGAGTTGTAAACTCCTGCTCGTAAAGACGACCCTTTGATTTGTATGGGTGAGAGTGGCTAGATTGCCAACTCAATAAGCCTACCATTTTGGGGATTCGTCTGACTGAGGAGCTGGGAACACAGGTACACAAGACGAAATTCACTCTTTCCCCAATGTCGGGGTAAGTAAGTAAATTATTCTCTTAAAGGTTGATTTCAGGGCTTGAACATAGTGAACACACCCTCTCCTGGCCCAAGAGGTACTTGGTCATAGTTGAACTATGACTTATTGTTCATTCGAGGAATCCGTGGTACTTAAGAAGTTAGATGTAACTACAGGGGTAAAATGGTAATTTTGGTCCAAATGTACTTACGAGCAATTTGTAAAGGGTCTCGCACTGTTGATTGGTTATATCCAATGGACACAGAAATATATCTGTAGTGTGAAGAATGCAAGTCTCAGTCTGTAGTGGAATGACCGACAGTTAATGGAAGTTGGATAATTTAATTAAAGAGTTTAATTAATTATCCAAGTACCATTGGAACTTCAATCTACAGGTCCATAAGGTCCTCTCCATAACTCAATAGGGATTTAATTGAGAATTAATTTTGGACTAATTTGAAGTGTTCAAATTAATTGAGGAAATTAATAACTAATTAAATTAATTATATATGTGATATAATTAATATAATGTATTTGATACATTATGATATAAGGTAATATGAAAGGAATTTGAATATGATTCAAATGATATGGATGAGATTCATATAAGTAAATTTAGTATAAATGTGATTTATATTAAATGCCATATATGGTTGAGAGAAAATAAATCTATATGTTATATTATATTTGATACAATATATATAGATTATGTGTTATATGGGATATAACATATAGTTTATATATATATAATAAGGTTGTTATTATATATATAGTTATTATTAATTTTATTTTATTAAATTAATATTATTTTAATTAAAGGGAAGAAGTTACAACTCCCTCCCCCTAATTCTCTCAACCCATTCGTGTAGTGGGGGGTTGTGGACTGTGTGGTCATTCTTCAACTTCCTCCTTGAATTCCTGGGAGAATAATTCTCTACAAAAAAATCACAAGAAAGGTTCTCTAAAAATCCCTCTCAAACTTTCCTTCTCCCTCTTCCAAATCAAAGACAGAGCCCACAACTCATGCCAATTCTCAACCCTAAAGAATACATGAGGCTCTTATTGTGGTGGTGTCCCAATTGGAAAATGCATTTAAGAGATCCATTCATGACATCCGTTTGAAGGAAATCTTGAAGAATTGTTCTTCAAAGGTAAAATTTTTACTTCTCATTTTTCCATTTCTTAGCATGCTGTGAAATTATGTTTTAATGCGTAATCTATCTTGAATGTTCTGCAATTTTTGGGTATTCTGGAAATTAACAAAAATTGGAATCGATTCCACTTTCTGCTGCAAAAACCTTCGTTTGTTTTCCCTTCACAGGAGTGGTGAGAGAGGCTTCAATCTTCTTCTTCCTAAAAAATTACATAGGGTTAGGTGATCTCAAGATTTTTCCCTCCTACATCCTCTCTATTCTCTCAATCAATCTTTTTTCCCTCACCAAAATAGTCAGAGTCCCACTCCTCCTGGATTCTCATCCAGAGAATATCGAGGTCACCTTTGTGGTAGTGCCCAATTAAAGTTCGAGGGAATTCAATTGAATAATCGTTCTTCAAAGGCAAGGGTTTCAATCCCAATTTATTCTTTCGTATTTTGTTTTAAGATGCATGTTGAATTTTTTCTTTATTAAATGCATATCTTTGATCTTCCTCTGTAAAATTCTGTTCTATGAAAATTGGGATGATCCATGTTTTCTTCTCAAGAACCCTAACTAGGTTCCTTTAATAATGACGTCTATTGACAAAAAAGCCCAATCTTTTTAAGTACAAACTGACATAAGTATGATTTCTCCCTATGAAGGCGAACACACACAAGTTATGGGTTTGAAAGAAAGACTTGTTCTTGTAACAAATGGCAGTCATTCAAGATTCTATGCTCTCATGTAATTGTAGTTTGTAATTAATTATATGTTTTTGACATACTTACCTTATATTGATGAATGCTACAAATTGTTTCATTTCAAGCGATATTATGAAGGTCGCTTCCATCCATAATTATTATTAACAGAAGCTCATACAAATGCGGACCTAAGCATGGTCGATCAAAAAGTATGCAAATTCGTAATGAAATAGATTAGCGAGAGGCTAGCTAAAAAGTTCGATGTATAATTTGCAAGGGAAAAGGACATAACAAGCGTACTTGTCCACAACGTACATTAGGTTATCATTTTATTCTATTATCATTTTATGTAATAAAATAAATTAACTATATATTTTTTTAAAATTTTAGATGGAGTGGTGTATTAGCTGCCTCTGAATAGTCAGCAAAATGTTGTTAGTATACCAACAGATGCACGACCAAGACTAGTGTCGAATTCATGCAGATTAATTAGATGTCATACATGTAAGATATTAAATATTTTTTGGGTGTCTAATTTTTTTTTTCCAGATTAATTGAATGTCATACACGTAAGATATTTGGTCATTACTACCTAATTATTATCGTGATGGTTAAGACATTTGGTTGACCATCAGTCCTCTTATATGCTTCAATATCATAGAGTGACATCAACCAGATCGTGTGTAAAGACAGTTCAGTCTACGAAAAATGGTACCGCCATTGTGCCAAACACTCCCGACACTACACTAGATTGATTTGAGAGGTAAGCACGACCAAGATTAGCGTTAAATTCATACAGAATATCTATCGTTCTGGCGTGCACGTCATGATCGTTGTACACAAAGAGAAATAACAACAAAGTGAAGCAAATCCAGAGGCACACAAAGAAAACCACCATGTGAAAAATTAGGTGAATTGTAATCCAAACTTTTAGCTTTAGGTGGATTTCTATCTTGAAATAAAAGAACTAATGAAATTATATTTTATCTTGAGACACTCAATCTAATAAATGAGTATGATATAAAAGAACAAACACAAAACAAGAAAGAAGAAAATTGTTAATTAAAAATTTAAAAAACAAACCATGTAAATCCCAAAAAAAAAAAAACCAAAATAAAAAAAATACTTAAATCGTGGATGGGGTCCACGAGTTTGGTTTTCATTCATGGACAAGTCCACGCATATGCTGACATGGCAGCCATCTACCAACCACAGGGGTGATGACTTGGATTAATAAAAATCGTGTGTCACGATTTTGGTACCCTATTTTTGCTAATACTTTTCCCTTCAACCCTACTTTTAAAACTTTTTTTCTATGTACCCTATTTTTGTCATTATTTTCAAAAAATACATTATTCTTGAACTTAACTCCGATGTAAGTCGTCATATTTTTTAATTTATAACGGTTTAATCTATAAATTATAAAGAATAATAATTTATCTTTTTTAGTATAGAGTAATAATATAATTATTGTACTTTACAAATTATATCGATTTAGTCCTTATCGTGCAATATTATTGATAATTGAGTTTTTAATTTCGACAAAATTTACCACGATAGAAACACTTGAGTGCACGTCAATTAACAATTGAGTTGATGTTTAATTTAGTCCAACACTTTATTAAGTTAAAATTTAAAATTTTAAAATTTTAAAATTCTTATAATTTTAGTTCAACACTGCTAAGGGTGTGTTTATGACAATAACTATTCTAAGACTATAATAATACCTTACAGTAAATACTATTTTGTATTTTCCAATTAGCTACCGTAAACACTATTTCAAAACCTTCATTTACTATAGCATTTACTATTTTACGTTCATCTTTTTATTATTTACTATAATTTTTACTATTTCCTTCTCAAACTAAATTAGTTTATATCTCAAACACATACTATTATAACCCAAACTAAATTAATATACAACCCAAACACAAATTATTACAACTCGACTATAATAACCTAGGATTATACTAACCAACTCCTTGCCCCAACCGCCCCCTAAGTAGTTTCAATGATACAACTTTCAAAAGAACATTAATATACACTCTTATTATTAGTTTTGGAATAACACTGTTAGGACTTTGTTTCAAAAATATCTCAGAACGTTCAAAATTTTAATTAATATCCTTAAACTAAAAAAAAAAAAAGGATACGTTTACCGTTAGTATATGGACGGCACCCGTCTTCTTGGTACTACCAAAAGGATTTAGTTGGCCTTTATTCGAGCATCCTTTTGATGCTTATGGGGTGAAAGGAACAGAAGACTATTTAATGACACTTTTTCTTTTAGTACTCGGTTTTCGGAGCTTGTTTTGTCTACTACTTTTTCTTGGTGTAAAACAAAACATCCTTTCACTCATTTCAGTTTATTCTTTTTAGTCAGTAATTGGCAATCTCTTTTGTAATTCCTTTTGCTTGGGATTTTTTCCTTATACATATCAATAAATTGTTTCTTTTACCAAGAAAAAAAAAACTACAAAATGCTCTTACTATTAGTATGNATATCTTCATTTTTCATATAAATACTTTAATTTTCTTCTCATTTGTCCAATTCCTACCCCAATTTTCTCGTCAAACAAATGAAATCCAAAACTTTATGTTAAAACATAAAATCCCTCAAACTATCATAATTAAGATCCGAAATCAAGAAACAATTAATCGTAAAATATGAAAATGATCGAAAAAGAAATATCATATTCAACCATGGGTAACCTCTTAACTAATCATAATAAATAAACTAACTTGAATTGTAAAAATGATCAACAGAGTCTTCATCCTTACAAGTAAGAAAGTATAAAGGAAGAAAATTAACATAGAAGGTCATAGATTGAAGTAGAGGAGAGAGAGAAAGTGTGAGATGGAAGTAAAATAGGGTGTTGATAAACATTTTCTTCTCATTTGCTAACAATAAGGACATTTCTTCGTTGTTTTGAAGATTAAGCATATCAATAGAATTTTTAAAGTTTAATGTTATTTTTTAAAGAAGATGCTAAAGGTTTTTGTTCATATTTAATAATAACGATGTTTATAAACTTTCTTTAAAGTTTAAGGACATTTATAAAACTTGAAAGTTTAGGGATATTTTTGGAAGAAAAAAATTAGCTAATGACTTCCATTAAAAATTAATGGTAAGGGTATATTCTATGTTTTTAAAAGTTTAAAAATATTATTAACTAAGATTTCTTTCTTGACATGGAATGATGCATCCTTAATATCTCACTAGTTCATAGAAATTTTTTTTGTGTGATTGTAGTATGGAGAATTGTCCATACTACCTTCATTCATTATTAGCCCTAATTGCGTTATTAAAAATAATGTAAAAGTAATAAAAATGTTAATATATCATTTAGGGACGTTTCAAATCATAAATGGGCAAGGAATTTTTCCTCGTTCACCACATTTGACACTAAGTTTTATGTGAAAGTTATTGGAAACCGACTCTTCTTAGGTATCCAAGTTGATCGCCTATCTTATGGACTTGTACTCGACCAATCTAAATATGTTGCACGGCTAGACATAGATAGTGTTTAATGTGAAGAAGACCCTTTTGAAATTAGGACTCTCTATATTTTAATAATGACCATGATTTTTTGGTGTAATTGACTCTTATCATAATACAACCCCCGAGAAAATAAACAATAATGAAAACGATGAACTATAATTTACAAAAGCATAAACATTTAATTCAAAATCTTTACAAATGGAGAATGAGATAAACTAACACTCAAAGCTTCATATAGGAATGGCAAGGTCTAGTTTAACCCATTTCTATTTATGAGGGTCCCAATGCCAAACCAATAGTTTTCAGTGTAATACAAAGTATACAACGAAAGAAAAGTAGATAAATACCATAATTGATATTGATACAGCCAAGAGAGGAGGCAGCAGAAGATTGAAAAGGACAAGGATAATATTACAAGGACAAACTTTATTAAAGCATTTTACAGGCCAGAAGAGGGAAGAGATGTTTGCAACTTGATCCTCCTCTTCCTGAATCGCTCGGCGATAACGAAGGCGAGCTCGAGGGATTGTGAAGCATTGAGCCTAGGATCACAGTGGGTGTGGTAGCGTGAGCTCAAGTCATCAAAGGTTACGGTTCTCGACCCACCAATGCATTCGGTCACATTCTGCCCAGTCATCTCCAAGTGAACTCCCCCAGCATGGCTGCCCTCTTGCTCGTGCACATCAAAAAAGGCTCTCACCTCAGCCTGCCAACACAAACCTCCATATTACTTGCTTTCTTCAGACAAACATAGATTGACAAATTAGTCAAAACTTCTTGTTATATTTGTTGTTAGCTTCAAGAGTTTTTTCCCCCAACTTGGATGACCCACAATGAAATGTAAAACAAGCAACTTAAAGAGTTGGTGAAAATTGTCATAATCTAAAAATTTGTTCAAAAGGTGCAACCAACTTGGTGATAGGGAAACTGAAACATACCTACCCTGCTTACCTACCTACCACAATTCTTTAAGAACACTCTGACCACAAAAATCTTTCCAAGTCCCAATATCCTACCAAATGGCCATCTCTACGTGGACAGACAAAAAACTATCTACAATACCTTCTTACTCTTCTCTAGCAAATATTTCCCTCGCCGCGAAATACTGGAAATATTTTCTTTTAGAAAAAGGATACAGAATTTTCATTAAGTGAATGAAAAGGATGGTGAAGTACTTGAAATAAGAAATTTAGCTGAATATTGCTATTTCTGTCCATCCAGCACCAGTTCCAAGCAATTTTTAGGGGTGGATCTAGAGATTTGGATATGAAAGTTAATACTCGAATGGTTATGAACTGATTGAGAAACCATAATGGTTGGATCGAATAAAAATCAATGTCACATAGTTAAATGTACTCATTATATGCTAAAATTATGAAATATCATACTATTTAGGAATTAGGAGTAACTTTATGTTCTATTAATCATGCCTTTCTGATCTAGCCCAGCAATTGAATAACAAAAGATTGATATCATACCCTGATAGCGTCGAAGGGGCGGGTCTTGAGACCACAGGGGGCTTTGATAGTGTTCCCATGCATAGGATCGGAGACCCATGTGACAATTTGCCCAGACCTGCGAACAGCTCTGATCAGATGAGGAAGCTTCACTCTCATATTCTCAGCTCCCATTCTGGTGATCACTGTAATCCTCCCTGGCTTGTTTTGAGGATTTAATATCTCAATGATCTTAACTAGCTCGCTTGGATTCATCTTATCACTTACCTACACCATAAGATTCAAGTTATTTAGTCAAGACGGTCAAATACATGTTCACATGAGGAATACGATCCAAATAGTGTATAAAAGGAGCTTTTTCAGGACATGAGAACATAAAACATATTTCTGCTACCTTCCACATCAACTTATATAACATCAGATAGCATCGTTTTTCGACATGGGATCTCTCAAAAACAATATAGGACATGTCCTTGTTACCAAATTATCAACAAAACGAACAAATCTGGTAGCTTAATCAGATGCACTTACTTTAATCCCTAGGGGATTGGCAACCCCTCTTAAGAATTCAACATGTGCACCATCCAACTGTCTGGTTCGTTCACCCACCCAAAGCATATGAGCAGAGCAGTCATAGTAAAGACCAGATGTCGAATCCAACCGCGTAAGTGACTGCTCATAAGGCAAGAGTAAGCATTCATGAGATGTCCAGAAATCGGTTGCAGTCATGATAGGATGATCAATAGTGAGTCCAGCGGCAGCCATGAATCCAAGGGCCTCATCAACTCGGTGGGCGAGTTCTTGGTATCTGAAACACAATAATAATAAAAGATTTAGAACCAAAGAAAGTAAAAATTAATGTCAATTATATCTCTAATCTATTCTTGCATATGAAGAATAATGTGCATAATCAGAAACAAAGCATTCAGTTCCCCATGAAAGAAGGTTAACTTTCCTTGTTCTCCAATTATTACGAATGTATAAAGTTTATTGGCTGGGCACAAAGTTAAGTTAAATACTTAAATTAATTGAGACCGATCACTGACAAGTTTGGACAATTATAAAAGAATTCAACGTTTGTAGTTATGATTCTTATGAAGTGATTGTTTTTAAAGATCTCTACACTTAATACAGAATTAAAGATGCATGGAGGGGAAAGGGCATGGAAAAAAAGAATCATCAAAAGCCTGAGAATTCTTATCAAAAGAAAAAGGGAAATCAGAAGCCAGAGGAACCTTGAAGATTCATTAAGATCTTTTTTATGAGAAAAATAAAATGGGTTGACTCAACTCCTTTAAACGCCCAAAATTTGACCCGGATAAACTCGATAAGATGAAAGAATCTGAATTAAAACAAATACCTATCTCCTTGCTCGCTATGCTCTGCAAAATCCAAGTTCCACTGTGTGACCCTCTGCATGGCTGCATAACCACCAGTGGCAAAAGCCCTCAAAAGATTCAAAGTTGCAGCAGATTGACAGTAAGCCCGAATCAACCTTTGAGGATCTGGAATCCTCGACTTCTCATCAAACGCATCGCCATTGATATTATCGCCCCTGTAACTTGGTAGCTTTACACCGTCCTTCTCTTCTAACGAGTCTGACCTCGGCTTTGCAAACTGGCCGGCCATTCTACCAACCTTAACAACAAAATTTCCAGATTCACGGATCAATTTTACCGAAACCAAAGAGAAAAACGAGGCCAAAATCAAAAGAAAAATTAGACAGAGAAGCAAACGAAATGAGACCTTAATGACTGGCATTTGTCCTCCAAACATTAGAACAGCACCCATTTGAAGAAGAACCCTGAATGTATCACGAATGTTATTGCCGTTAAATTCCTTAAAGCTCTCAGCACAATCCCCACCTTGTAGAAGGAAAGCATTCCCCATTGCCGCCTCTGCTAAACGTTCCTCCAGGCTCCTCGCCTCTCCAGCGAAGACGAGTGGTGGAAATGCTTCCAGCGTTTGAAGCACCGATTGGAGCTCCTCTTGATTCGGATACTCGGGAAGCTGATGAGCTTTCTTCGACCTCCAACTATCGGGAGTCCATTTCTCAGAACCCAACTTCTGAGCCGTCTTCACCGTCGAGTTCGCCACAGCCGATGCAACAGATTTCTTCTCCATCGGTGGCTCGGAAACCACAGGTTTGTTCGCAGACTCAGAAGCTTGAGCGACGATCCGCATGGGCTTTTGATCGTTGGAGTAGAGAGAACAATGGTGAGGCTTAGAGGAAGGAAGAAGGGTCTGAGTCCCAACAAAAGATTTGGTGGGAATGAGAGAACTGCTGGAAAGAGCCATTGTTCAGTTGGCTTCTTCGATTTCCGTGGCCGTTCTTCGCTGCAATGGAAAATTGAGCAGACATGGATTTTATATAGACGCCAGTGCAGCCTAGCAAGTCGAAGGAGGGAGAAGCCACGCTTCAATTTATTTTTATTTATTATTCTTATTATTATTAGAAAATTAGGTGCCGTGGAGACGGAACAAAAAGTAAATAAAGTTTTGTAGTTTAGCTGTTCAGCTTGGTTTCTTTAAACTAACGATGCAATTTAAGCACATCATTCAAACAAAAACAAATACCGAACACTTCTAAATATGAATTCAACTAAAAATTTCAGATTTTTCTTACATTGGTTGGTGAAAGAAAAAAAAAAAACAAATAAATCAGTGATTTAGATTGGTGATTGGTGAAGTTTATTTTCTAAAAAAAAAATGTTTATAAGATTTAAGTTAGTAAGTTAGTGAATCCTAACCATACATATTCATAAAAACTTTTGAACAAAAAATTGCAGCAAAATTACTTTTAATTATTTTTAATTATAAAACAACTTTAGTTGCTAGCTCATATTGTATTAGTGGGATTGAAGGAGAACAAATAATTAAAATAAATATATTAAATCCCCGATCAAATTAAAAGCTTAAACTAATATTAAACTTTGTAATAATATCTTAATTTATTAAGCTATAATCAATTTGGTATTGTGTTAGTTATTATGGAAAGTAGAATTTATAGATAAAATTGAAATACGAATATCTAACATAATGCATGAACGAAAAAAACAATGTATCCAAATACTTCCAATTTTTCATTTTAAATTAGAATAAACGAATTTATTTAGCCAATAATGATTCTTAATTTTTTGTTCAGATATAATGATTCATTGACTTACTACTAACTTGTAATTTTTTTTATCAGTTAATAATTAATATTATTTTCTAGTTAACTTATTATTTTTATCTTCAAGACTTATTCCATTTTAATGTTATACATATTACAACATTTTGGTTTTTTTAAAAAAAACATATTTTGGTTTTGTCTATCTTCGCTAACTATTAATATCATTACTTTTTAGGTTTAATGGATATATATAATTTGGGGGATTTGGGTGGTGAAAATTATTTATTCATACTTTTTTCATGAGAAAGGTGGTGGTAGTTGGGTTTTTTTTTTTTTTTTAATTGATACCAACCCCAAAACATTCTATATGTAAATATTTATTTTGAAAAAAATCACTATATAACGTAATTAAAGTCAATGAACACCCATCAATAGAGTATAATACAATTAATATAAATTTGCAGTGTCAATTTTTAAGTTAAAGGTTCAATTTTCTCACTCCACATATTGTAAAAAGAAAAAAGTCCATAAACATCAACTGTAAACATATCTCTAGTTGATGTAGTCTATGAATACTAATGTGAACATAGTTCTAGTTGACATAAGTCAGAGATTCAAATTTTTCTCTTCCACATTCGTCCTAAACAAAATTAAATCTAATAAATCATTTTTTTTAACATTAAAGTGAATAACACTTGGGATGTCTTTGAAACAAAAAGTAAAAAGAGGTAAATGAAACTTGGATAAAGGTAGATTTTTTTTAGGTTAGTAATTTGATTATGCTTACCTCAAAACGTCAAACTTAAAATGACATATCGTTTTTTTTTAAATTTTTTTTTTTTAATATTCCTTTTGTTCGGGTAGTTTTAGTCTTTTTTCATCTTGGTCCTCAACTTTCAAAATGTTCATTTTGATCCCTATACTTTTAATTTTAGTTCATTTTGGTCCCTATGTTTTAAAAATGTTCATTTTAGTCATTGTACTTTTCAACTTTAGTTCATTTTGATCATTGAACTTTTGAAAAAGCGACCATTTTTATCCTTTCAAAGTGAAAATGAAGAGACTAAAATGACAACTTTTTAAAAGTATAAGGACCAAAATGAACTAAAATAAAAAAATATAGAGACTAAAATAGTATTTGAGTTTTTTATATAAATAGAAAATAACATACCATTATATAGTCAAAACCATATTTCCACTGGTGCATTAAACTAATGGCTGCAGATCAAATCATTATTATTATTCCTTTCTTTAAACTAATGGCTGCAGATCAAATCATTATTATTATTCCTTTCCAAAGATTTTAAGGCTGCCAATAATCATGTAAATTGAAGGTTTAAATCTTATTTTAGTCAATTTTGAATCTTGTTTTATCTTGGTCTCTAAATTTATAAAATGTATTTATTTTAGTCCCTATTATTAAAATCATCTGAACTCTTTAAAGAAATGTGAGGGAGTTCGTATTTTTGAATGACTATGCTTTAGATGTATTGAGCAATATGAATGTGAAATAAAATGCAACCAACATACCAAAATATTAAATGACTAAAATTTTGAATTAAAAATATCTTTTAAATTCTCCCCTTTACCACCTTATTCAAAATTGAAACATACATCTTTAGCGTAGTCACCTTGCCATTCTCTAACAAAATCTTAATACGTCATAAACCAAAAGAAGTACTTTTTAAAAATTCATAGACTAAAACGAACTTTTTTTAAAGTTCATGGACCAAAATAAAACAATATTCAAAATTCAGGGATTAAAACAAACATTTTAAAAAGTTTTGGGACCAAAATAGAACATTATTCAAAGTTTAGGGACCAAAATAAGATTTAAACCTAAATTCAATTAATATTTGTAAGATAAATATTAATTCGCAATTGTTATTAATTATTAAGAATAAAGGAGTGTTTGGTCAAGCCACTTCATAAGTACTTGTTAAATAACTCAACTTCATCGACTTCAATAGTATTGCACATTTATAAAGAAAATTAATCTTCTCTTTATTCTCTCTTTTGCATACTTATCGAAAAACTCCATATTTCCCTTTTGATTTTTTCCCTTTCCCCTCTATCTAGTTCTAACTAAATAGCTCTACACTCTAAATACAGATTTTCTAACTCTCACATATTAATTCCATACTTCAAAACTAAACTTAACGCTCCAAACACTCTGAATGAAAAAGATTATCCATTTTTTTAGCCAACATAAAATTTATATAAGAGTATAGAAATTAGAACCTCCCTCAACAAATGGAAGGAACCCACAAATTGAAAAACATGTGGATAAAATCAAACACACTTGTTTCCATACTATCATGGAAAACATTTATTTGTCACATTCTAAAATAATTGTAGTTAATGTCGTAGTTGGTTCAGGCTTAAAAAGTAAAAAGGTTGAATTACCAATTCAATGTTAGAACATATGTTATGAAGAGTTGCTGCGTCGTGAAGAACCTACTGCTCTGAAAGCAATTAACTAGATGTCGATCAAGAATGGTAAGGTTCTCACCAATTTGTCCAAGCTCAAACCACTAAATGGAGCAAATTATCACTACTGGTCTCAGAAATTATTGATTTTCTTTGAGCAACTAGAGATTGATTACATCCTCACCACGGAAACGTCTGCTGATATCGAGAAGGACATACTATCTCTGATCCAGAATCCTAAAAAAAATCCCTTAATGTTTCTAATCAATCAAAGCAGTCCTCTACGATTAGTCTTGAAAAGTACGAGAAAGACAACAAAACAGTCTGTGGCCATTTGTTAAATCATATGACAGATTCGATGTTTGATTTGTTTGTGGTCTAAAAGTCAGCAAAGGTAATTAATTTGGAGTATGTTGGAGTCCTGATATGGAGGAGATGATGTTGGCCGCAAGAAGTACGTCATCAGTAAATGACTATAATTCCAGATGACGGACAAGAAATGTATAGTGGAGTAGATACATGAATATGAAAATTTGATGGCCAAAGTTCTGACCGAGGGCATGAAAATGTGTGAAGTTCTCCAAGCAAATATATTGCTTGAGAATTTTCCCCATCTTGGAGCGACTATAGAAATCATCTAAAACAAAAAAAGAAGGATCTGACACTCCAGGAGTTAATCAGTCACATGCACACGGAAGAAGCCAATAGGCTAAACGATAAGCTAATTTCTGGAAATCTAAATCCAGTTAATGCTAATTTGGTTGAATCTTCTGCTGTTAACAAAGACAGGTTCAAAAATCATAAAAAACAGCCTGGAAAGAAAAATTCCTCTCAAAAGAATGAACATTACAAACTGCTAATGGGAAGATTGAAAAGAAAAAATTGATTTGCTATGTCAAGAAACTTGGGCACAAATTACAAATCCTTCCAATGCAGTCAAAGG
The DNA here is from genome assembly GCF_009727055.1 of Benincasa hispida. Taxonomy (NCBI): domain Eukaryota; kingdom Viridiplantae; phylum Streptophyta; class Magnoliopsida; order Cucurbitales; family Cucurbitaceae; genus Benincasa; species Benincasa hispida. Next base: position 18,990,064 of record NC_052352.1, on the reverse strand, counting down.
AAAGGAATGCCAAATTAACGACCTACACCACAAGCTAATCTTGCTGAACAAGATGACGTAATCATGGCTGTTGTGGAAGCAAACCTTGTGGAAAACAAAATTGACTAGATACTTGACACCGAAGCTTCGAGACATTTCTGCTCAAATCGAGAGCTCATCCATGACTACAAGGAAACTACTGACAAAGAATGTGCGTTCATGGGTAACTCTGCCACAATAGAAGTGCTTGGAAAAGGAAATGTTCTTTTAAAATTAACCTCTAGAAAAACTTTATCCTTAATTAATGTATTGTATGTACCTTCCTTACGTAGGAACTTGGTATCTGGGAGTCTACTGAATCGAGTTGGGCTTAAGGTTGTCCTAGAAGTTGACAAGGTTGTTCTCACAAAAAATGGAGACTTTGGTGGTAAGCGATATCTTACTGATGGTCTTTTTGTATTAAATATTGCTCCTGTTACAAATTTGATGAGTGCAAGTACTTCTAATTCTGCTTACATAGTTGAGTCTTTTGATATGTGGCACGGTAGACTAGATCATGTGAATTTTGCATTGGTTAAGAAACTTAAGGATTTAAATTGATTAATGCATCTGAAACACATGAAATTAGTAAACGTCATGTTTGTGTAGAAACAAAGTTTATCAAGAAACCTTTTAAACCTGTCACATCTAGAAGTACAGAATTACTAGAACTGATTCACTCTAATTTAGCTGATTTCAAAAACACCACAAGTAGAGGTAGAAAAATTACTACATTTCTTTTGTTTATGATTTTTCTAGATATACTAAAATCTATCTTTTAAAAACAAAAGATGAAGTTGGTAATATGTTTTTGAAATATAAAGCAGAAGTGGAGAATCAATTAGACACGAAGATTGAAAGGTTAAGGTCAAAAAGTGGTGTGATTCGGTGAATACAATGATAGTACGCTTAAAAAATTTTGTGAATCAAATAAATTATTCATGAATTTACTGCACCTTATTCACCACAACAAAATGGTGTAGTAGAACGTAAAAATAGAACTCTTACGGAAATGATGAATGTTATGTTGTTAAGTTCTGGATTGTTTGATAACTTGTAGGATGTGGGGGGAAGTTGTGCTTTCTGCATATTTCATTCTGAACAGAGTATCTCACAAAAAACTGAATAAGACACCTTACAAACTCTAGAAATATGCATCTAATCTCTCTTACCTGAGGGTGTGAGATGTTTGGCTAAGGTACCATATCCTGCATTTAAGAAATCTATGGTAAGATATAAAACTTTTGATTGTGTATTTATCGGTTATGCTCAAGATAGTGTTGCATACATATTTATGTGCTTGAATGATAGATCCGTATGTGAATATAGGATTATAGAATTCTTTGAGCTTGTTTTTCCATTGAAAAAGAAATAAATTTTTATTACTTAATTATTTAATTCTTTTTAATAAATCATTTTCTTAATATTTTTTTGACCGTTTTGTTTGACCGTTTTCTAGACTATTCTTTTGCCCCTGTTCATTTGCCTATTTATGAACATTCATATGACCATTCGTCTGCTACAATGTTCATATGGTTGTTCATCTGTTTCTGTCTCCTCTACTATTTAATAGATATCATATATGAGAAAGGAGACACACGACTGATTGTTCTTACTTCCTCTTCTATTTTCATTAAATTGTTCTTCTGTTCTGAGCAACCTTCTCATCGATTCTAGTTTATTTTTTGATAAGTGCATGCTTGAATTTTGAAGCTAATTTAATCTTGGGGAGCAATCGACATAACGATTAACGCCTAGGTCGTGCCGTAATTGCTTTCAGGACAGTGGTTTATCCACAGTGCAGTGTTGGGAATACGACCAAAGTTCCACATTGGTTAGATAAGGGGAAGATCATGGGTATATAAATGAGAATAGATCATAGGTATATAAATGAGATCATAGGTACCGTAATTGAAAACTGATACCGGAAGAAGTAAAAAAAGGTCAAAACTAAAAAAAAAAAAAAAAAAGGGGGTTTAAACCGAAACTGACCGACCCCAAACCGACTGATTGGTTTAAGCAAAAACCTTTTGATGAGTGATTTTGACTTTTATAAACCGAAGAGAGCAGTTTCGGTAGCGATTTTCATAGAAAATCGACCCCGTCCGACCGATGCTCACCCCTACCATAAATGTTTAGAAATTTTGAATTTTTTAAGATCTTCAAATTATGAGCGTTAGATGCATAATTAAAAGAATATGAACTTAGATATTAGATATTTTTAAAAGTTTTAGGGATTATATAAACAAAAACCTCTTTTTTTAAAAAAAATAAAACTGAAATAAAATAAATACAAACCTCTAAACCTCAAATTTAGAGACCAACACTATACGTTAATCAAAATAAGAATAAAAAGCATGGGTTTATTCATTTCTTTATTTATTTCGAAAGCCGGTTTTATTTAATTATATATTAGAGAATAAGTTATGATGTTTTTGGGTTAATTGACTCAATGTCTTGATTTATGTTACATAGTTAAATTTATATGGTTGAAACAGAATCTTGCTGGTCAAATATTTATTATATGTTATTGTGGTCAAATATGGTACCCTCTACAATCAATTGATTTAGATTTTTGCACATTTGTATCGAGTTAAAATATTTTGATTTTCTATTAATAAATCAAAATTAAAAGCTTATATTAATAAACATTTTAATTTATTTTTAATTGCCATTTGAATACAGAATTTAAAAAGTATTTATTATATGTTATTGTGGTCAAATATGGTACCCTCTACAATCAATTGATTTAGATTTTTGCACAATTGTATCGAGTTAAAATATTTTGATTTTCTATTAATAAATCAAAATTAAAAGCTTATATTAATACACATTTTAATTTATTTTTACTTGCCATTTGAATACAGAATTTAAAATACATTTATTTTAAATATTTCTTGTTGAATGTACTATTACACAAATTTGAAAACCCAAAAGATTTATCAACATGAAATTTAAAGTTTAAAAACAAATTAAATACCTTTTAAAGTTACCTATTTAACTCAAGCCTCGAAGTTTAAATATTAAACTTATAGTTTCAAAAGAAGAAAAAATATATAGCCGTTAAATTGTAAACGAAGATTATATCAAGTCACATTGACCAAATTAAAATTAATCTCAAACTATATATATATTGAAATTTGACATTTTTGGTTTATTTTCTTAGCATTTTTTTAAATAAAATACATATACGCTCCATAATAATTGGATTTTTTTTCTAAATAACAAATATATATGCACTATAATAATTAAAATACTGAAATATAGTTTATCTTTTAAAGGTATATATATATTGTTGGATCGATTCGATTTTGATTGATTTTTCTAACAAAAAAAAAAAAAAAAAGGCCAAACTAATATTATTGTTTTCTCCCGATATATATTAAGATGTCCAACTTTATATGAAAAAACAAAATCAAATCAAACCATTAAATCGATTTAGATTGATTTAGTTTTTTTACTTTTTGATTTTTTGTTGCTCGATAAACACCATCAGGATTTTTTTAAAAAAAAATTAATTATTAATTTAAATAATCTTTATTTACACGAGTGTCTTCGTTTGTGATACCTATATCTGTGTTTTAATTTTGGATAAAATAAAATGTGAAAGCATGGAATAAAAAAAAGGAAAAATAATAATAATTAAAAAATATGGGGCCACGTAAGAAAAAGTTGGAAAACGTCCGGTCAGCACTTTGAATCCACCCACCAACCGCGCTCACCAACCGGTCCAACATGACACTACTTTTTTCTAAAAAAATATATTATTATTAAAAATATTTAATTAAAAGAGTAGATAAAATAAAAATTAAAAGTTAAAATTCTATTTTGGCCCATATATATTTGTCGAATTTTAATTTAGGTACTTTCAATGAATTGTACCATTATTGATTTCTTAAAAATATTTTTGTTATCCATTAACATTTTTATTATAAATTTTGAAAACATATCCACAAATTATATTTTTAGTTTTGAAAATTATTATTATTATTTAATTAATTTAGATAAAGTTATTAATTTTGAAGGATTTATTTAAAATTATTGAAATTACACTATTAAAATTAGACAATTGAAAATGTATGATATGAAATTAAATAAATTTAAAAAATAGGATTATATTTTAATCTAAGTAAAAATATGTTATTTATAGAAAAAGTTGTTAAAGTCATCAATACGATGTGGATATTCCAGTGAAATTTACAGAAGTTGTCCGATATTTATGAAATTACAAAAAAAGAAAAAGAAAATATATGGAAGTGATGAAAAGGAGAAAATGCACCATTGAAATTGAGAGTGGAGTGGTAGGGTTGGAATGAAATGATAAGTGAAAGGAAAAGTGGCATAGAAGTATATTCCATATGGTTGATAATGATGACAAATACAATTTATAGAGAAATATTATGATTTTTTTTATAATTATTTTATTTTATTTTGAGAAGAAAATAAGAGAGAGGGGTCACTACACAAATTGAGAGTTGGTTGGTGAGTGTTGCAGAAAAACTATAGCATTACGAGGCCTTTGAATATTTAAGATGTTATTAAATAATATAAGTTAAAAGTTATAAAAAAAAAAAAAAAAGTGTTGACGAACTCTATACTTTGTATGAAAAATGCTTTCAACTTTCGAACGTTTAAAAAATATCCTTAAACTTCTAAAAAAAAATTCAAAAGTATTTTATTACTAGTTTTAGGAGAAAACATGTACGGTTTTGTTCAAAAAATATTCTTGTAATTTTAAAAATTCCAAAAATACCTTTAAAACTTATAGAAAAATATAAAAATGCCCTCACGATTAATATATGGACAAAAATAGTTAATACCTAATTGCAAAAATATCCCTAAACTTTCAAAAATCTATTAGTATTGATAGATGTCAAAAAATGCATATTTTTACCATCCATTTTGGTACATTTTTATAGTAAAAGTTGCTATATGCATGATATTTTCCCCTTAAATGGTTTAAATTAGTTTAAATTGTTAAATATATGTCCTCTAATGTAAATATACTTTTACTTCTAATGTAAATATACTTTTACTAGTTTGGTCTGATTTTATGAGTTTTTTGCCATTGATTTTAATTGTTTTATAGATTTTTGTTCAATGTGACAACATCGCCTAAAGTTGATGCACCCGCATAAAAAAAAATCCTAATTTTTCAGATTTGTGCCCAATCATTCTGGTTGTTGTTTTCTCCGTCAAAGTCGTTATTTAACGCCTAAAATATTGGGTAAATATTCAGAACATGAAATTCCACCGTTCTTCAAGCCAATTTAGGCCTATAAAAGAATGGAAAGCTTTTCTTTTCAAGAGACCATGACCCATACACAAAATTCTACCCTTCTTGGAAGAAATCTCACCCTTCCCAATCAGAGAGCTTCAATAATGAAAGTTCCTCTAAAGTTTGAGAGCTCTGGGTTATCTCTACTCCATGAAAACTTGTGGAGTGATAAGCTTCATCATTGAGAAAGGAGAATCACTCTTAGAGAGTGAGAGATTGCCTTAAAACATCATTATATTGTATTTTCTAGCACTACTGTAGTTCATTTATGCACTTTTCTATTTATCTCTTCTTTTCATTTGCTGAACATTTATCTTGTAATCATGATTTATGATCTAACAACATCTATTCATTTGTTCTTAATCATTAGCTAAATTTTCTAAGGGGTTCACCCTAGGGTTTCATGGTTTGATTAATGCTTATGTTACTTCTTTGATTTATGCATTTTATTTGTTGAGTTTATGGAAATATATAGTTAAATTAAAATTGATAACTTAATTTAGCAATCTAATCGAGTCTTAATATTGAGAAAGTTAGGATATAAACCAATGTCACAAAAGGATATGGGACTAAGAGCCTAGAAAAAGGATTATCACGCCGCCTTAGAAATAAAAGACACCATATGATAAAAAAAATTGTATGTAAATTAATATAAGATCCAGCTAACCATGGAAATATAGGCATTAGCTGCCTATAGCTTCTAAAAAAACTTGATACAGGAGAGTTTTCTGTCTATGACTATTTTACTATCCAGATATGATGCAGTCATATTACCCAAAGCACACTATCGGCCTTTTGGTTGAAACATAACTGTATCCCTGTTCAACACTCTTGTTTACTCTTTTTATCAATGTTAAACCTCAAAGTCACTTATTTATAGTTACCCCATTGGTTTGCATCAAAAAACTCTTTCTTAGAACAATTGAATTGCATATATAGTTTTGTGAGATTCAACTCTTGGAATACTCCAAGATTTATTATTTCATCGATGGTATATGCTTGCACTTAGACCACTCTTATTTATATTCTTATCATTCATATGTATTAGGTCGATCAAGTATTCTTATATTTATATTTTTTTAAAAAAAAAGTTAAAAATTCTCTTACCGTTTATTTACACCTCATCATCTCTCTTCATTTCCTCTCTCTCCCCTACTTCAATCTATGACTTAACACTTTTCTATTTTCTCTATTTTTCTCTCATCTTATTCTCCTTCTTGTTAACTGTTTAAGCTTTGTTTATCTCATAAAAACAAAAATTTCCCTCTTCAATTAAGGTGTACAGATTATAATGAAGAAAGTGAATAATGGAAGCACCAAGAAGACCTTGGAACTTCAATGTTTTAATAAGGTTATACGTTAGTAGTGGTGCATATATTAATAGCCAAATACATAAATTTTTGTATTTGACTATTTATCATTTTGGTAAGGTTTAAGGGGAGTTTTTTTATTTTGATTTTTTGTGAGATTTTATGTTTTAGAAATTTTAGTTCATATTTTGTTGTGAGAAAATTGGTGTAAGAAAGTTTTGCTATACCAACTATAGGAGCATTAAAAAATAATTGAACTCAAGAGAACTTCAAACAAAATTCATCACTATACTAATGATAGGAGTATTATTACTATTTTTTTTTTTTTTTGCAAGGCCAAGAGTATTAATACAACTTTTGAAAATTCTAGAATATCTTTTAAATGACTATTAATGGTTTGTCATGCACAAACAATAAAAGACATTTTATTATTATTATTATTATTATTTTAAGTTTAAGGGTTTTTTTTTTTTAAAAAAAAATTTCTAAAAGTTCAAGAATATTTTAGAAACAAAACACTAATGGTTTCCGTCAAAACTAATGAAACGTTATTTTTTAACTTTTTTTTAAAAAAAGTATAAGGACATTTTTTAAACTTTTGAAAGTTCAAGGGTATTTAGATATAAAGTATAAAATTTATGGATAGTTTGTACAAACTTTAGGATATTTCACAATACTACACTAAAATGTTTGTTTTATGACCGATAATAAATTATGGTCTTGCGTCATTCCCTTCACATTTGACCGGATAAAGTTAAAGAATATTATGGTTTCTTAAAGTAATAACAAAAATGGGATAGATAGGAATTTTTTTTTCAAAAATAATGTTGAAGTTGAAAGTATTTACAAAAATAGGGTGGTTTTGAGTTGGAGGATAATTGTATACCGGGTACACGATTATCTTTTAATCCAGAGGCACCATGTCAGAGCGCCGGTGGACTTGGTAAAAGCCATACTTGTGGGTGGAATACCACAAAGAGAAAGGGTACCTACACGATTTGACCATTTCTATTTTTTTTTATTATGATTTTTTTTATTTCTAACTAACAAATTTCTTTGTTACTAAACTTAGTTATATATTTTGTTGTGTAGTTGTTTTCATTCATATGAAAAATAAAATTTTGACTTGACTAAGTTGTACTTCCCTCTACAAATAAAAAATATAATTCATGTATATGGTAGAGTCTACTTTAGAAAAAGAGAAATTGGTTCTTTAATTTCAAAATAGAAATTTACATGAAATTAAAAGACGACCTCCTGGCGCTTACCTCACAGGGGTTGTCTTTGTGTGCCTCTAAATTAGCTTCACCTCGTTCCGTTGTCGTCTGTGACGAATACGTCTTCGATCAATCAGCAACATTGAGTCATTTGTTTGTTGAATAATACTTTCTACATTTACCAAAGTTTGGTCATACATTAAACCCAACTTTGGTATATTGTATTGTACTGAGTACTGTTATATATTTTGGACAAAATTTATTCTGTACGATGAAAAAAATTAATATTAAATAATTTTCACATCATATATTTGGAAAATATAAGATAATAAATCTCTTACCCTGCAGTAATAGTAAGTGAAGTCAGGTGTGATAAATCCCTCGTGATTGAATCGTACCAGGAAAAATAGATATATGATATAGTTAGTCCATTTATTATTTCTCCATGTGCACAACGATCATGACGTGCACGCTATTATAATATGTATTTTGGGTGAATTCAACATCATTCTTGGCCATGCTTACCTCTCAAATCAATCTAGTGTAGTATTGGGAATGTATAATATAACGAAGGTACCGTTTGTTGCAGACCGAACTGTCTCAACACATGATCTGGATGATGCCACTCTACTATATGGAAGCATATAAGAGAGCTAATGGTCAACCAGATATCTTGACCATCACAACAGTAATCAAACAATAATAACCAAATATCTTGTGCGTATGAGGTCCAATTAATCTGAAAAAAATGATAATTAGACACCCAAAAAAAATTAATTTTCATTTGTATATACATTTGTTACTTGATTGTGCTTGATTGTGCATCCATCTGTCAAATATTTGTCGGTATACTAGCGATATATTTACTGACTATTCGGAGGCAGCTAATACACCAGTCCATTTAAAATTATAAAATTACAATTAATTTATGTTCTTACATACAAAATGATAACATAATAAATATATAAATGAAATAATATCTGACACTAAGTGTACGATGACCTGGGGCTTGTAACTAGACTTGTGCTGCTATAATTTTAAATTTATCATATAGTAATATCGGTGGCCTTGTTATTTCCAATGCTTGTGTATTAGTAGTCCGACAAAGTTCTCTATAAAGCCATGCACGATAGGCACCACCCTATGAGTACATACTAGCATGCTCGAAATTAGACAGTAGTGGGAGAAACATTAGATGTACCAAAATGTTTGTCTTGTCAGCAAACAAAAATCCTCCAATAAATTGCATGATGTATGTTCATGCATACCTATGTACGTTGATGTCGTCGGCATCAGGAGGCAATTCTGGAAATTGGGACGTTAATCACGGGATACTCATTCTTAAGCCTTTCAAATCATTTGGTAGAACGCCCAAGAGCTCGTCACATACAGTTTTTCAATCATATTGTTATGAACCTGTCAAAGGTTCTCCGTCCACTCGTAACTAAAACTGAATAGCAACATCCTACAACGTAATTGTACATTCCCCACAAGACAGATGAAATGTGTGGTTTTCTCGTCTCCAATGCTCTACTAAAGCAGTAATGAGGTGTCAATCAAGTTGGATAAATCCAATATGTGTAACCCCAAGAAAACCTGCCTGTTGTACGTAAGGAGTAATGCGTGGATCAAACGAGATAGTATGTTGTGTAGATGCCTCATTTCTCCGACAACCCAAAACTATAGTAGAACTATCTCATATCGATTGTGAATTATGGGTATTTTGTTGATATAGTTGGATTAGAAGGACCAGGCTCCATTACCTAAGAAATTTAAAGTACATTACATATAGTCAATTCCATAAACAAACTCCATTACATAAAAAATCCATTAAATAACAAAATCCATTAGCTAAGAAATTCAAATTACATTACTTATAGTCAATTCCATAACAAAATCAATTACCTAAAAAATTCAAATTACATAATAAAATTTATTACATAACAAACTCAAAAGTCTATTACATAAAAAATACAATTACATAAAAAAAAACAAAAAAAAAAAAACAAACATAAAATATGGATTACATAACAAATTCATAAATGACCAGAAGAGAAAGCACCTAATGTACATTGTGGACAAGTACGCTTGTTATGTCCTCCCTTGCAAATTGTACATCGAACTTTTTGGCTAACCTCTCTCCAATCCATTTCATTATGAATTTGCGTACTTTTTGGTCGACATTGTTCTCTTAGTACATCCCATTTGGACGAAGTTCTGTAAATGATAATTCTGACCAATATTCTGGGTGTTGTGTATTAGATGGAAGCGACCTTCATAACATCGTTTGAAATGGGACAATTTTTAACATTCATCAATAAGAGGTATGTATGTCAAACGCATGTAATTAGAAACCGAAATTATATGAGAACATGGAATCTTGAATCACTGCCACTTATTACAAGAGCAAGCCCCTCTTTCAAGCTCACAACTTGTGTATGTTGGCCTTTATAGGGAGAAATCATACTGCCAGTTTGTACTTCAAAAGTTTGAGTTTCTCTGTCAATAGATGTCACTGTATATGTAGATACTCGTTTTCCCCACCTTTTAAGCTTTCTCATGGTATATTCTGTATATATGTCCCTACGGTCGAGTGTTTCGCTTATCTCTTATCTTTGACATTTAAAATATAGTATTGTGCGATAGAATGTTAGCCTAACCAAAGAAGTAATTGGTAACATTTTAGCACATTTGAAAACACCATTCATACATTCAGCTACACTGCTTGTCATCCACCCATAGCGATACCTATCATCATGTGATTGTGTCCATTTTCTCAATTCAAATATCAGAAAAATATTCAAGGCACTTAAGGTTCAATTGTTTCAACTATTTCATGCACCTAATGAATTTGTGCATTTGGTGTTGATTTTCTGCCTTAAACACCAAATCTTTCAATTGTTTCAATTTGTATTTCATATTAAAATTATTAGCAACATGATGAAGACAATATCGATGGTACGCTTTAGGTTCACTCCAACCAATTTTCTCATTGTTAATTGTAGCGAGAATGCCCTTATGTCCATCAGAAATCAAGAAAATACCATCTTGTTGGATAACATATTCATGCAATGCCCACAAAAATCATGACCAACTGGACGAGTTTTCACCTTCAACAATAGCAAAAGCAAGTGAAAATATATGCCTGTTTGTCTCCATAGATAATACGGTCAATAATTTCCCCTTATACTTTCCGTAGAGATGAGTTCCATCAATCTAAATTAATGGTCTATAACATTTGAACCCTTCTCTTGCAAGACCGAAGGACTAGAAAACTCGACAAAAAATAATTGTACTTGGCACATCAGACGGAAGAAAATACCAATTCGATCGTATTCTAGGATTGTAATGCACAACAACACTCGACCAATACGGAAGCTCTGAATATGATTTCTCCTGATCCCCAAACACAAAAATTAACGCTTTTCTCTTAGTTTGCCACACCCGTTTATAATTAACATTATACCCATATTGTTTTTTAATTACTTATTAGAGTAGGGCCATAAGTACCCGAGGATCAGCTCTAGCCATATTTTGGATTTCAATACTAAAAAAATTTGAATTAGGCTATGAATAATCCTGTATCAATTCTAAGTACAAACATGAGTATTCCCTTTCAATTCTGGTGATTTCAAACATCTCATAAGTTTTACGCCAACATGCATGTAACCTCCAATCACAACCATTTGTCTACTGTTTGCATCTCACGTACCAAATATCTTAATTTAATTCTATTACGATAATTTCATAGTATTCTGTCACACAATGTTTTTTTACAACCAGTTGTAAATCTTGTTTAGTGTCAAATAACATTGTTTTTTTTGTATTAAACTAGAATTATCTACACATTTGCTCATTTCCTCCAATGTTGACCTTCGTTCACTGGTTGAATTAATAATTTTTCAATCTATTTGTGTGAACATCTCTGATGATACCAACTCAAGATCATGTTATGCACTTTTATCGCTTTCAAATAATTCATCAAGTTCTACGTCCATATCATTGTCTCCATCATTTTCAGGTTCAAGAATGACTAAATCTTCATGATGCATCAACATATTTACTTAAATTTTTACAATTGTTATAGTTGACAAAAAAAAAATGTTAATACTAACAGGCAAGAAGTTTTTTTTTTATTCTTTTAAGTAGTCCAAATAGGTCAATACTCTCAATAGTCCAAATATTTTTTTTTATGACTAGTCCAAATGTAGATATATGGAGCATACACTTCAATCAGTCCAAATGAAAACAAAATAGTAGATTTATGGTGCACACACTTAAATATGGAGGAAACTCTATTCTTTTATGCACAATCTCATATATTGGGAAAAAAAATAAACAAACTTTACCTACGGTGGGCAACAACAAGAAGAACAGTGGACGGTAGAAGTGGCGAACAACAACAACAATTAGATCGGCGGATGGCAGCGGCAGTCGGACCCACGATTGTGAGAGAGAGGCAGAAAGTGAAAAGTTTCATATGGGAAGAAAGTGAAGGGGAAGGTCGTCGGGCGTGTGTTTGGGGCCACTTAGTCGTGGACCCGATCCACGATTTAGGGCTAATCATGTACCGGGTCCACGATTGAACTACTCTATTTTTTATATTACTTTCAGCTCAATCCTATTTTTGTTAATAATTACTAAAATAACATGATTTAAAAGAAAATTCTATTTGACCCTATCAACTGTCCTCATATATTTAGAGAAAATATAAAATTTTGTCATAAAAAGATGATATGATGCATAAATTTTGTTGAGGTGAGCTTACCACAACGATGATTAGCATAATTTTTCTCTCAAGAAATTGGAGGTTTGATCTTTTATCTCTACAATTCTTGTACTAAAAAAGCATAGACTTTCAACCTAAATTTTCTATTTTATTAAATTTCACACCTTTAACATTTTTTTATAATTGATACAAATCTTATATTTAAATGTCAATACGTTTCTTTTATGCAAATAGTAATTTATACCTCTAGACTTTGGGAGTTATATCAATTAAATCTTAAATTAATAATTGTATTAAATTTAAGTCATGAACTTTGGAGATTGTATAAATTATTTAAACCTCAAACTAATAATGGTATCAATTTAAACTTTAAAATTTTATAAGTATATCAATTTAAAATTTGAACATTCACAAATATATCATTTTAAACCATTCATTATGTATTATTTGGATACACTTATAAAAATTTAGAGTTTAAATTTTAAAACATAGTAAAAACAAAATCAATTATCAAAGAGCTTTATTTAAATTTAATAATTTCATTGAATAAACTAAAATATCATAAAAACTAAATTACTTTGTAGCGCACGAACCAATAAGAACAAATATATAACCTCTGTAATTTGAAATTTCCTATCTACTAGATCCATAAATTTTAAAATCGTCAAATAAGTAAAGGGTTCGTTGAACACAAAATGGTAAATGCAGAGTAACATCATTGAGACATAAGTTTAATCACTCAAATTTCATAGTATCTTTTTACTTTTAAATGATTGAAACTGCCTATTACTATTTCTAAAAAGAAGTACATACTAGCATTTTTCAAAGCCTATTATTAACCTTTTCTAAAAACAAAATTTACTAAAGATTATCCATAATTTTTGTTTAGAGGAATATTACTCATAATTTACTGCTATACAAATATAAAATAAAGAAATACATACATAATTTTTTTTTAAAAAAAAAAAAAAAAAAATGGGGAGGCCATGGCCCCCCTGGAGCCCCCATACAGATCCACCACAGAGCACAGACTACAGTTTATCAAATTATATATATAGACACACACATCTTCATATAGATAGTCTTGTCCAATTAAAGCACGATCCTTTTATAGGTCTCGGAAACGACATAGATGTGATGGGGACACGTGCCATTAACCTCTTCATAGATCTATTCCTACCTGTTGTCTTCTAATTTTCTTTGAACTTAAATCCATTCATGGAGTTTGGACTTTGTCTGAGGCAATCCTCGACTAGAACTCATTCCTTTTAAGATTTTTATTATATCGATGTCATTTTATTTATCACTACAACAACTCAGGATTGTTTAAAGAAATTAAAATATTTGATGGTATGATTTAAAGGGATCTTTTATGTTAATATTATACTTTGAGAAAATTATTAGGAAAATATAGTGGTTTTGAAAGTATTTAGAGAAATATTGTAGTGTGGTAAACGTTTAGAAGATCGAGTATGAAAGAAAAAAATGAAATAAAATTAATAAAGGTCAATAGTTGGATTCTCGACCAAAGTATGTCAAATTGTAAGTGATTTATGTAATATATATAAGTTTTGCCTCTAAAATCAAAATAGACCATTTGCTGGTTGGTTGGGTCTTCAATAGAGCTGCAGTCCCCTCCCGATCCTCGGTTTGACTCACGAGGATACAATTTTTTAAAATTTTTATGGTGATCGGGAACTAAAGGTGTTTTCATCATCATCATCATCTATACTATCTAAAAGGGGCTACAAGGGAGAAATATATGATTAGTCGATGGTTATTGAGATATCTTACGTAATTTTATATTTAAATCATTAAAAAAATCTAATTTTATCCCTAATAAATAATTTCTTTTTCAAAAAACTACATTTTATCTCTAACAAATATCTTAATAAAGGAAAGAATATGTTATTTAAAGTTTCACATTCTATCTCTAACTAATATTTATTCACCTTAAATAAAGAGAATATATATATATAATCACATTTTATCTCTAACTAATATTTATTTCACGTTAAATAAAGGAAATATTTTTTAAAAAATCAAAAAATTTTCTTTAAGGCATTTATCTTTTTTCATTTTTTTTCTTATTATTTAATGTAAATTTTGTGTGTGTGTGTTTTTTTTACATTTGTGTGAGATTGAGATTTATTCAATGTTATGTAACACGTGCAGCTCACGAAGGTCCGACTAGTACTATCTAAAAGAGCTATGGGGTCTATCTATACTATCGGACCATAGGGAGAAACATTCATTTTCTTCTTTTACCTCTTTTAGATAGTATAGTTATAGATACATTCGTTTTTAATACCTTTTGTTGTTTAAGGTTCTTTTGTATGTTATATACAATTTTAGAAATACTTTTTGGACATTGATTGTGATTATGTCTGACTGCTTTGTTTTTTAATAAAAAAAAAAATATATAGCATTATTAATTTTTTTTAGTAAATCAAAATATAGCATTACTTGATTTTATTTTAATAATCTTTAATAAATATTTTAAATTTTATTATTTGCTTATATAATTATATATGGAGGTCTTTTTAAATATTAAAAAATATTTACACTTTATAGTAAAAAGTTCAAAATGTACAAAACGCTTTTGGACTTTTTGCTATAAATGTAAAATTTTTTGAATTTATTTGTTTATAAGAATTTTTCTTATATATAAGACCTATTGGATATAAATTTTAAACAATATATATCTATCAAACACACAATAAAAATTTTAGGGTTCTATTATACACCTTTTAAAGTTTCGGGACCATATATAGAAATAAATTTAGAAATACGTGATCTAAACTTCTAATTTTATATGAACTTGTGTCCCTCTAATTTTAATTTAATTTAATTTAATTTAGTCGGGTTTTATGCCCTAAAGCCTCGTAATTTATTGGTTGATTAATTAATTATGTAATATTAATTTATCTATTAATTTTATTTTAAGCATTTGACCAAGATGTAATTATGAACAACTAGTGAAGTATCGATTTCCTCATATTGATTATATCCATGGACAAAACTTGTCCTACGCTACATAAGAGTACATTTTAATTAACATTGGATTTCTTTTTTGATTCTATAAAAAATAATAATAATCTATTTTATCTATCTATATTATCTAAAAGCGACTATGGGAGAGAAATATTTGATTTCCCCTTTTGCGTCTTTAAGTGATTGGTTACGGGGTTACCATTCATTTAATTTCCCCTTTATCCCTTTTAGTTGATAGATATAGGAAGATACTAGGTAATTTCTGTTGGGGTTAATGCCCTAAATCTCGTAGGGTCTTATAGTTGTAAACATTATATGAACAAACTCTTTATGTGATTAATGAAATATATGATATTTTATTATATTTGTCTATAAAATATGTGATATTTTAGTTGCATTAACCACAAACCAATAAACGAACATCCAAGGTTATCTTTGTAACTTAAACATGTATGTGGAGACATACAAGTGGATCATGTTTAAGTGATAACCTAAATGGTTTGTAGTAAATAGATAAGACTAGGTACCTTATCCTGGTGATCCTACGAGTATGACCCGCTTTGTAAGTGTTACAATTGTTGTAAAGTACTACAAATGATCTGATCATGATCATTCATGTATTAGACATGCGAGCGAAGATATTCTATATAAAGAAGTTTGTATAAGACCGGACCACAAAATGTTTAATCTCATTATATAATATCGTTCATAATAGAGACTTATATTTCACCAGGATGACCATAAGTAACATGACATGAATCCTAAGTGAGTTGTGAACTCCTGCCTATAAGGGTGGTCATTTGATTTGTATGGGTGAGAGTGACCAGATCGCCGACTTACAAGGCTACCATTTTGGGATTCGTCTGATTGGGAGTTGGGAGCACAACAACACAAGATGGAATTCACTCTTTCCCCAAAGCAGGGATAAATAGATAAATTGCTCCCTTAAGGGCTAATTTCGTATGACGCCACACCCTCTCCTAGTCCGAGAGGGGTTTAGTCATAGTGTAACTATGATCTATTGTTCATTAGAGGGATCAGTGGTACTTAAGAAATTGGATGTAACTACAAGAGAAAAACAGTAATTTGGCCTAGTGTACTTACGAACAATTTGTAAAAGATCGTACTGTTGATTGGCTATATCTAATGGATATAAAAATATATCCAGGTCTTTAGTGGAGTGCTCGACAGTTAACGAATGGTGAATAATGTAATTAAAGAGTTTAATTAATTATTCATGTACCGTTGGAGTTTCAAGTTATAGGTCCATAAGTTCCCATTGGTAGCTCAAAAGGATTTAGTTGAGAATCAGTTTTTTGGGTTAGTTTGAATTTTTCAAATTAATAGAGGGATTTAATGATATAATTAAATTGTTTCAATTATATATGATATAATTGTCATAATGTATTTGATACATTATAGTTTAATGGGAGGAAATAAATATTTGAATGAGATTCAAATATATTTTCTATGAATGTGATTCATAGTTGTTAAATTTAATATAAATGAGATTTATATTAAATGTCATCTAAAAGAGAAAAGAAACTATAGTTTATATTGTATGGAATACAATATTAAAACTATAGGTTATATGTTATATTTGATATAATATATAATTTAATATAAATATAATATGATAAGTTTGTTATTATATTTATTTATATTATTTTATTATTATTATTTGAATAATATTCTCCATCTTTTCTCTCCATCCACTATTTTTTTTTTATAGCAAAATGGAGAATAAAAGAAAAACAATTATTCTTCTTCTCCCACGTTGAGGTTGTTAAATGATTGAGAGTTTTACAAAAGTGTTTTGTGTTATTGTGTTCTTGAGAGAGTTCTCAATCCACCTCCTCCACCCAAAACTTTCCCTCAAACCAAAATAGTCCGAGTCCACCACTCCTGGGTTCTCACTCCGAGAATACCAATGACTCATTTGTGGTTGTGTCTGGGTTTTGGTTCGAGAAAATCTTGAAGAAGGTATTCAAGAAGTTGTTGATTTTGTTCGAGGGAGGATTCGTGAAGAAAAAAGTTTTAAAAAATAATGTATCTTGAAACTCTTTTTCTTATATAGCATATTGTAATTTAACTTTAAGTGCATATCACTTGTATGTTTACTGTAAACTTAATATTTGATAATTGATAAAAATTGAATGATCCGCTTCTGCTCAAGGTTCTCCTCACACGAGTTCCTCTAATTTTACATTTAAATTATTAAATAATTTTTTTAAAAAAATCTCATATTAAATACTTTACTTTATCATTCACATGAATTTAGTTTCAAATTAGATTTTTATTTGATTTCTTTAATCAAAACTTTATCAAATTTAGTCAAACATCCCTTTCCATGAAATTTAATCAAAAAATTTTTCCAGAGATATATTAATTATTAAAGAAAAAATCATATCATTTAAAAATTTTAAAAAAATCTCAAAATTTATCAATTTTCACGTTTAATTCATATAGATCTAAGAGATAAATTAGTTTAGAGGAAAAAATATAAATAATTTAGACTCTTTATAGCAAAAAATAGATCCTTATGTTTATGTTTAAATTTTTTATCTCGATTACTTCACTTAATAAATAACATTTATATTCATTTATTTTAAATAATGTCTAATTATTTTATAATTCACGGAGATCAAGCAACAATAGCGTTCATAATATCGCAGATGACCCACAATAAGTCCTTATCGTATGGCATAATAATGAGAGATTTATTAAATAAAATTTCAAAATCGTATCTAATGAATCTCTAAAATTTTAGTTTTGTATCTAATAAAATGCAATTATCTAATATATTCATGAACTTTCAATTTTGTATATAATAAGATACTTTTAATGGTCATTTGATCCCTTCAACTACCTTTGTTAGTCGAGACGATATTCGATTTTCAAATATTTATAATCAAAATTATTATTGATTCTTAATCAAATCATCCAATAAAGATTTTGTAGGTGAAAATTTGTGTGTTTTTTTTTAATTCACAAATGAGATTATCATGAAATAAAAAAATAATAATAATATTTTGGTTAAAATTAAAGTTTGAAACTAACCAGATTAATAAAATCATCATAGAGGGGAAGGGGAGGGGAGGGGGTTTGTCTCACCAACATGAGATGAGTTAAGTTGATATAATATACCAACTCAATGTTTGGTCCACCAACTTTAAATGTTGGTGGAGTCGAGTTGGTATATTTTATCAACTAACCCCAACTCTTCCTTTTTTTTTTTTCCATGTTTTCAATAGCTCCATCCATCAGCTACTATTAGTGACTATTGCTATCACACTCCAGGAACTAACTCCGGACTCCGATAACCACCTCCAATGACAACTCCAACGAACAATTCTGGACTCCGACAACCATCTTCGATGACAACTTCAGCGAACAATTCCAGGCTCCGACAACCATCTCCAATTACAACTCCGACGACAACTCTGGGCTCCGACGACCACTTCTGATGGCAACTCCGGTGACCCCATTCTATGACCACCTTCACGCGGCCAACTCCGATGACCAATTTTAGGCTCCAGCAACTACCTCCAATAATAAACTCCGATGACCAAATCCGATACCCACCTTCATAGGCTTCGACAACCACCTTCAACTACAAACTTTTAAAATTACATTCGCTAATCAACTTCGATGAACACCTTCGAGCGAGTAACTTTTCGATAACCACCTCCGGCGAAAAACTCCGACAACCAACTCTAATACCACCTTCATGACACCAACTTCAGACTTCGACAACCACCTCTGACTACAAACTCCAATGAAAATCATCCTGGTTGTCAACTTCTCCCTCTGACGACCACCTTAAACACAGCCAACTCCGGGCTTTGAAAACCACCTCTGACGACAAATGTTGACAACCAACTCCAATACCACCTTTATGCGATCAACTTCAAGCTCCGAAAACCACCTCTGATTACAAACTCCGGCGAAAATCATCTTCGATAATCAACTTCAATTACCACTTCCGACTATTATAAAACTGATGACTATTAAAGTATGTTGTAGGGTTGTTGATTATATAAATAATATTATTTTGACTACATTAAGTGCAATATTAATACGTAAAAATTGTAAAATATATTTTTATTTAATTGAATTCACATATCAAATTAGTGTTAAGAATATTTAGACGAAAAGTATGTAACATATAACAAAAAAAACTCATAAAATGAAGATTTTTTTTTCTAGAACATTTTCTAGCAAGAATTAGTGAAAAATGAACATTTGTTTTCTGATGATCCTCCAAATTTGAAGGAATTAAAAGTGAAATTATTGAATAAATGTGGTTAAATTTCACTGGCTACTAAGATGATAGAGGAGATTCAATTACAAAAAATTCATGACGGAATAAAAATACAAAGCAACGATAGGAAGAAAAAGAAGAAGAAGAAGATGATGGTAATGAAATTCATGGAGAAAAAAAATAAGAATCAAAAGTTTTTATTTCTCTTTGGTTTTTTTAATTTTATTTAACTATATTTCTTCAAGAAATGTAACAGATTAATTGTTGTTCATTATCCAAAAAAAGAATGAATGAATGAAAGAAAGAAAAGCTTTAAAAGTTAAAAGAAAAATTTGTAATCCATATTTTATTCTAACAAAGATGGTAGAATTATTGAATAAAAAAAATTTAAAACAAAAATAGTAATCGTAAAAGCAGATTATTTAAAGTTCAAAAAACTACACATATGAACTCAAGACATTTTATCTCAACTCAGCGTCCCAAACAACTTCTAAAATCAAAATAAATAAATAAGTTCATAGGTCTCAAAATTTTTACCCTTGACATTTGAGTCTTCTTTCGATTTGGTCCCTAAATTTCAAAATTTATATCTTTAACATTTGTTTTTTTTTTATTAAATACTCTTTTTTCGTCTTTAGTGTTAATGTATGCTTATAAATTTAAATTAATTAAATAAATTATAATTAATTAAGTTTCACTATTTTTCATCACTTTTAAAACTGAATTTAAGATTTCACTTCATAATTATTTTAGATTAATTGTGATTAAAAATGTAAAGCGTCTAGTTTATGGACCAAATTGAAACAAAACTCAAATATGAGGTGTAAAATTGTAATATTACTAATTTGAGCTTTTATGTTCATAAATGTTACCAATTTAATTTAGTAATTAATAATTATTACATTGTATATTAGCATTTATTTCTAATTGTACAAAACCATAAAATTTGTTTTAATTACAATATTTGATTAATTTTAGATTTTGACATGATTTTTAATTGTGTTTACCTAAGTGATCTTTCTCTAAAAAAAAAAAAAAAAGATATATAAATGAAATGGTTCCATTTGAATTTTCTAAATTAACCTATTAATTTAATTTAAGAACATTTAAATTTTGACACCAAAATCTTTTCTCCTTTTTTTTCTTTTCCACAAAACGATTGAAATTTAAAACGGATTATCATTCTCCATCATACAATCAAATTGAAATTAGAACTTCTACAAAAAATAATTTAGAAGTTAACAAAATAAATCCAAAATCGATTGATCCATAATATTTGAGTTTTATAGTTAATTAACTTGATTTTATGAAAAGTGAAGGAGAAATAAAGGAGAGAAATGGTGGAATAAAGAAGAAAAGATTGAGAGAGGATAGAAAGAGAAAGGGAAAAAAGAAAGAGAGAAAAAAGTGAGTCATGAGTCGAGATTATTGGAAAGAAAAGAAGAAAAGGGAAGGAATATAATGATTAGAAAACTACAATATTTTTCTAAATATCTTGTTAAAGTACCCCATTTTCATATATTTTTAAAAACTATCATATAATTTCAATTTTACCGATTCAAAGTGTTCTAAGAAAAAAAAAAATCAGATTTGAACATAAAGGTCTTCCCCTTTTCAAAACCACTTTTTAAGTTTAATATTGGATGTTTAATTTCTCTTGGTGAACCTTTGTTTAACTAGAATGTCACATATATATTTTTTTTAGAAAAAAAACTTTAAAATATATAGACTTTATCAAAGATGAACTATCATTATATTTTCCTCCCTTCTTCATATATCAAACAAGAACCAATAAATAATTAAAAAAAGACAAAAGAAAAAAAATAATTGAAGTAAATTCACATGTATGAGTGAGTGTGTCTTATAAAAAGTAATTAGCCCCTATGAATATGGATGTTAAAGGACACATGTTTAAAATAGTTGTCTATTAGCTAACCCTTGAAAGTTAAATATCATATGGTGGAGTTGTCCTAAACATCCACAAATGTTGGATCATAGTACAATCCTCACATGCCAAATACCCTTCTATTATGTTCTTTCCCAATATAAATACAAATATCATTATTCCTCAACTTATTCAACATTTGGTTAGGGGTGTTCGTAGGTTGGGTTGAGTTGGGGTAAAAAAACTTTTTAGATCTAACTCAATTGTTCGGTTTGTTAATTTCTTCGACCCAAATAACTCTTATTAAAAAAATGAACACAACCCAACCATGAAACATTCGGATTGGATTGGTTCGGGTTAATCGGGTTATTTATTTAAATTTATATTCTAAAAAGAAGTAAGATATTAATACGAAAAAATTTGATTTAATTATGTTCATACAATTTATATAATGATTTTTTTCCTCCCAAAGTGCTAATAAACTATTCTTAGGAGTTATTGGAGAATAAATTATCCAAAAAAATTAAAACTTGTATATATATATATATATATATAATTAAAGTTAACCATAAGTTTAGGTTGGTTCGGGTTGTTTTGGGTTATTTTAAGTGAACCCATGAACCAACTCTTTATTTGAACTCAACCCAATCCAAATGAGTTGATAACCCAACTCAAACCACATGGGTTAGGTTGGATTGATCGATTTTTTTGGGTAATCGGATTTTTTGAATACCCCTACATTTGGTTTGGTTAATAAGAGCGCTACATTCAATTTTCTACTTTTATATATATATATATATAAACCAATACTTTGATGATCATGAGCTACATGCATTTTTGTGTAAGTCACTCCAATTATTAAGCAAAAAAGTGAAGAAATATATATTTTTTTAAAAAAAAAGCCTTGGGCGTGATAACTTGTGGACTACAGTTGGATAATTGAGCGGGTTGTATTAAGATACATGTAGCCTAGGAAGCACTTAAATACTTTACATTAAAAATGAAAAAGAAAAAAACCTTTAATCAAAATTTTATTTCAACTTAGCCCCTAAACTTTTGGGATTATATTAATTTTTAACTCTAAACTTTCACCTGGATTTATTTTGAAAAAAGTTGTGTGAAACTTCTAAATTGATATAAATGAAATCAATTTTAGACTATTTATTAAAATTACATTTAAAATTTTTCCATGTATTTAATTCTTACACTTTTATAGACTTCTTCAAAAATCAGATTAATAAATTGACAATTATAATTTATGCATAGAAAAATTTCAAACTTAATTGAGTATAAATTAACTCGCTTAGGAAAACTTAGGGATTTATTTGTTAAAATTATAAATTCTACTCGATGTTTATTCAATTCTGTAAATGGATATAATTATTAGTTTACGGTTTAAATTGATACAACTCAAAAATTGGTGTCAAAATTTTCAATATGAACTTTAAACGGGATTTATAAGGTGTAGGAAAAAAAAAACGAAATTATTAGTAGATAATTTCTAAAAGCACATAACTGTTTTGAAGCCAGATGTAAATTATTCAGCAACTTTTTGATAGGAGAGCACAATCAATAAATCAAATATTGACTTATAAAAACTCAATCGATCAACTATTGCTTAAAATACAAGAAACCAACAAAATTCATTTCAGAAAGTTCATACCAAAATATCTATAGAATAATGCTTGAATAATTTAGACCATGTTCTTATTCTTTTTGTTTTCGTTTTTGTTTATTTACTGAAATTAATGTAAGAAATATGTGTTGTTTAAATCAAGTTTTGGTAAGTGGAAATGAAGATGAGATGTTCGAGAAATATACTTAGGAACAGAAAAATGTTTGCATGTTAGCAAATGTTGATAGATTGTAAAGTTGGCTTCATTTGCAAGCATTTAATCTCTAAATTATAGTTTTCAACAGTTTAGTCTCTTTTATCTTAGAATATATCACAATTTAGTTCAAGAATTTTAGTATAAACTATTTAGTCTATATATTTTAGATTTTATAATAATTTTAGTCTATAATATGAAAAAATCCATCAAAATTAAGTGGCTATTTTACTATATACGGACTTAGTTTTTATAATTTATAAACATGTGTTTTGAGTATAATAAAGGGCAAAGGGATTAGAACCACAAACATCTTAATCACCGACACATATGTATCATTTAAACTATGTTTACTAAGAAACATATTAGTCTTTCGAAAATAAATAAATATATATAGTCCATAGTTTAATTATTGACCTACATGCTTAAGACATTCCGTTTGAGACTAAATTATTACGTACTAAAGATCAATATCAAATTGTTTCAACATGGTGAAAGTGAAGGGGCTACATCTTGTACAAAGTAAATTCAAAATTTATGGATCAATTATTAGGTTCATAGAAGTTTAATGACTCAAAATGTATTGTTAACCTAAGATTGTTTATTTATTATTTCTCTTATATATCGTTGAAAGGTAAAAGAAATAAAATGATAATTCTTAATCCTTTTAGAAAGAGAAAACCCTACATTGACAAACTGGTAGACCTACAAGTGAATTCTTTTAAACAATGGGTTAATATATCATTTTAATTCATATACCTTAAAATTTGTTTAATTTTAGTTGATCTATATTCAAATATCTAATTTTAGTCTCTATACTTTCAAAATACTTCTTTTATCTATTAACATTTTCACTATAAATATTAAAAACATATGATATTTCTTTCTAAGAAAATTATTATAATTATTTGGTGAATTTTGACAAAACGAAATTAATTTTGAGAGACTAAATTTAAAACTTATCAAAAGTAAATGGACTAAAATTGAAAAAATTTTAAACTATATAGGGACCAAAATAATATTTTAACCTAAAACATAATTTGGTTACCAACATTTATGCATTTGCTCAATTTAGACCTCAAAGTTTATAAAATTTTAATCGAGTCCCTTACCCTTTAAACATTTTCTTAATTATATTCTCGTTGACAAATGTTAAAATTGAGCAAGGTTAGATTTACATCACATGATAATTGGTGAGTCAGCTTAAAATTTTGAGAAGAAATTAAACCAAGGCACAAGAGAGAATCATCAAGTTTCTACATGTATGAATATGAGTACAAATCTTACTTTTATTCTCTTGGAGGTCTAATTCCTCTTTTAAATTTATGTCAAGTTACATTTTTTATAATTATACCCTCACAATTTGTGAGAATGTTAAATTTGAGCCACAACTTCCATAATATACAACAAAAACAAGATACCTACCGAACAGAAATTTTGAAGAATGAAAATCCATCTTAGAGAGAAAAGTTTGACTTCACTTCAGATAATAACAGATTAAATATGTTGTAAAACATAAGGAAGTCCATTGAAACTTTTTAGGTTTATCCCTTATTTTAAGTTTGTATCTTAAAAGGTCCATAAACTTTTAATTTGATGACTAATAGGTCATCGAACCCTGAAAACCTTTTGACAGGTTCTCAAACTATCAACCTGTCTAATAGATATCTAAAAAATTCAAAATTTCAAACTTTTTTATTAAAAAAAAAAGATCCATCACATAAAGAATTGAATTTCAGTCAAGTAGGTATGTTTTTTTTTGTTTTTTTAATGCATGACATGATTCTATTGAATACAATATTAAAATTTTAAAGATATAATAGATAGGCATAAACTTGGAAGTTCAAAAAACAAAACATATAATTTAACCAACTTTTTAGGTTCCATTTGGCAATCATTTAGTTTTTTTTTATTTCTTTTTTTTTAAAATTAAGTCTATTTATCAACATTTCTTACAATGATTTGCATCTTTCTTAGGTACAGTGGTTGAATTCTTAGCCAAATTCTACAAACAAAAACAACTTTTTGAAAACTACTTATTTTAGTTCTCAAAAATTGACTTTGTTTTTTAAACGTGGGTGAAAAGTAGATAACAAAGGAAGAAACCTGAATATGGAAGTAGTGTCTATAGACTTAATTTAATAAATTAAAAAAAAAAAAAACAAACAAAACAAACAAACAAACCTTCCATGTCTAAAACATATATAGTTGCCTTATCAAGAAAGGGACTACAGACAACAATTCAACAAGACTAAGCACAAAACAATACCATTCTACAAGAAAAAGTAGAAATTAATTTCAGTTACGTAGATATTTTAAATAGTAAGAAGATTTCCATTTTCATGTCTACCTCACATTCTAGTTTGAAAGTTGGATTCTCATATTAGGATTCGTCAGACTTAAAGGGCACTAGAGCAATACTACAAGTTAAAAGAGAGTTAAAGAAAGTACATACTTTCCCAGGTTCCATGATTGTACAAAATTTGTTAGCAGAGTAGTGTGAAGTCCGCTGAAAATGTGCACAAATGATGCCCACATCTTATTCCCTGTCAGAATTAAGGAAGAAAATGTCAGATTGCCATCTGCCAGAGAAATCATAACGTTGGTCATTACTGAAAATAAACAAAATGATTTGTACTTCAAACTATCGGATCTTGTTAAACGGATTTATTTTAGTTGTTAATTTTGTTTTACTTCAGATACTCTATATGCATTGTACTAAAGACATGTGACGAGTTCCTTTGCTGAAACTAATTAATAGCAGATCTGTAACACCCCAAACCTAGTGATACATAGAAGGCATGACTATGATAAAGAATTAAGAGGTCATGAGTTCAATCTATGATAAAACGGTATTTTCAAAACGCAAGTAGTACACGTCAAGGTGATAAGTCCCTTGATTGCCTTCAGGTGAAGGCAACAAAAAGGTGTCACCTGAGTAAAATGAGGCGTAATAAATAAATAAATAATATAGAGATATTTATAGATAGCATATATATAGTCGTATAAACTGTCAAAGCCTTACAAGATTAATACTAAATATTAAAACATCAAAGTATCACACCTCACCTCAATAAATTTGAATATATAATATAATTAATTAACAAAAAAAAAAATTTCACAGATAGAAAAAATATCAAATTATTTATAGAAATAGTAAAAAAAAAAAAAATACTAGTACTCTTCTATCAGCATCTATCTGTAATAGACTTCTATCGGTTTCTATCACTGAGATTAAAACTTTGTTATTTTGTGTAAATAATTTTCCTTCTTTTTTTTTTATTTATTTTTGAAAATCTCCCTAATAATAGTATGTGAAAAAATCTAACCAAAAAATGAAATCAGAATCATCCAAGTGGTTTCAAAGATAAAAGAAATAGAAAACAATAAAAATATATAATATATATAAACTGAACTCCACTGACGAAAAGAAATAGAAATATAAAAATATGAACTGTTTCAGATTTATTATACAAAAGAAAATAAATAATAATCATCTAATCATTATTTTGTATTTTAATGATTTAAATTGAAGAATAATTAAAGAACTTCTAAAAAATGATTATAAAAGTTAAACATTTCATTAAAACCCCACCTCATGGAAGAACCAACAACTCAGCAAGAAGTCGAAGAAGAAAGACTAAAACAAATCAACCGAATATGCAGTCAAATGAAGAAGACAAAGTCTACTGAAGAAAAAAAATTCAGAAGCTCCCGATCATGTGAGAAGAACATGAGAAGAAGAAGAATTGAAGAAGAAGTCAAGGAAGAACAATGGCTGTAAAATTTGGAGTCGAACGAAGAAGATGAATAATTTAATTGAAAAGCATGCAAAACCACCGCCTGTCTAAGATGAGATTGAAAATAAAATTGACAATCTTTGCATGGCATTTCATTGGCCCTTTCATGAGTTCAAGGGTTAGATTTCGCGTCTCTTGAGTATTTTCTTTTCAACCAAAAAAAAAGGAAAGAAAAAAAAGAAAAGAAATTATATATTAATCGGGTGTGCGCCTTTGTCAGGAGTGCAGTTAGGTGTGACTTACACAAAGGCGAGAAGACCCTAGGTCGCCTCGCCTCTCGCCTAGGGTCGCCTCAACATCGCTAGTAGCCACCTACCTAAGACTTATTATCCTACGAGTTTCTGATAGACCTCCTATATTTGGAAAATATGAAAGGAGAATTAACAAGAAAAATAGGAGGGGGTACAAATGTAAATGAGGGAGAAGAAGGGAATAAAAGTAGTTAGAGCGAATGAGTAAGGTGGGGACCACTTGTGAGGAATTTGTTATTTGTTACCAAATTAGTACAAACCAAAGGGAGGGGAGTGAGGTAGAGGTAGAGAAGATTTTGATCTGAATTTAGCATGCGAGCTTGTAAGGAGGAGGTCTCGGCTTCCTAGGCTAATTCTGAGCCAAAACAGTAAATACATAACCGGGCATTATCAATTTGGTATCAGAGAAGTTCCTTCTTGGAAGGGCATGGTGAAGAAGATGGAGGCAAGAATGTTAGCAGTCGAAGAACAACTTACCTTGCTACAAGTAGGGATGGAAAATCGAATGGACCAAAGATTTGTGGAAATGCAGCAAGTCACCGAAAATATTATGGCCGCCAAGATTGAAGCCCTGGGAGAAACGCTCGAGCAGAAAATGATACAAGCACTGGAGCTTTGGTCGAAGAAGTCGGAAACAACAGGGGAGGGCGAGTCGGGCTCATTCGAGAGAACAGTGATGGATAAAGGGAAACAACCGGCAAGGAAAGGTATCGGAGAGAGGAGAGAAGTACCATTATTCGATATGAAACTGAGAAAATTGGAGATCCCAATCTTCAAAGGGGAAGTAGGGGAAGACCCGTTGGGCTGGTTTCATAGGGTCGAGAGGTATTTTGTGGTAAATCGCTTGTCGGAGAAGGACAAGATCGAAGCAGTGATATTGTGTTTGGAAGGGGAAGCACTAGAATGGCACCAATGGGAAGAAGAAAGGACACCGATGGATACCTGGGTGAAGTTCAAAGAGCAGCTGCTGCTGCGTTTTCTGCTGGTTAAAGAAGAAGATCGTCGAGCTCAGTTCCTCACACTGAAGCAGGAAGGCAGCGTTCGAGCATACCGGTGACGATTCGAACAACTGTCGGGGCTATTGAAGGATCTTTCAGACGAAACACTAGAAAGTAAATTCGTCAACACACTGAAGGAAGATATCCAAATCGAGATGCAGATGTTCAAACTAATTGGGCTCAAGGAAAAGATGAGGATGGCCCAAATCATCAAGGATACAGAGGAGGCCCGAAGGAAGAAATGGGGTGGAGGTGGCCCAAGCCCATCAAAAGCAATCAGGACTAGGGCAGCAGCAGCGGGCCTCAATGCCACCACGGGTCAGACCAGCCACAACCCGAGTAATCACACGCATCCGACAGCCCGAACCATTTCTCTTAACCCGACCCGCAGCGGAGGTACGTCTTCTAACTCGGTCACACTGAAGGATGTAAACAGGAGGTCGTTCACTGCCGGCGCATTCAAACGACTGTCCAACAGTGAAATGCAGAACCTGAGGAACAAGGGACTATGCTACCGCTGTGACGAGAAGTACACCACGGGCCACCGTTGCAAGAAGAAAGAGTTGAGTATTTTGCTGCACCATGATGAGGAAGAAGATGAGGTAACGGTCGATGCAGGGGAAGAGCCGGGCGAAATTGATGTGACACCGACAATGACTCTGGAATCCATGGTGGTCGAGACCATGGAGAGCGAAGCGGCGGAACTCTCCCTTAATTCATCGACTGGAATTGACTCACCCCGAACAATTAAAGTCAAGGGAGCGATCGGAGATAGGGACGTGGTCGTTCTCATAGATAGTGGGGCATCCCACACTTTCATTGATAAGGAGCTGGTAACAACCCTTGAATTGCCACAAACACCCACGACGAGCTACGGTATAATGTTGGGGACAAGAAGCTCAACCCGGATGACCGACATCTGTAAAGAGGTAATACTAAACCTTCCAAACCTTACCATTATTAATGATTTCTTCCCTTTACCTCTGGGTAGCGCCGATGTGGTGTTAGGAGTCCAATGGCTGATGACGTTGGGTCGAGTTGAATGTGACTGAAGCACATCGGAGATGGATTTCCAAATCGGAGACTGGCAGGTGCACTTAAAGGGAGACCGAAGTTTAATGAAGGCTCAAATATCCCTCAAATCTATGATGAAACTAGTCAGAGAGGAGGGCCAAGGCATTTTGCTCGAATTGAATTCTCTTCTCACCGCGACAGGGGAGGAAAAGCACCGAATAGAGGAAGGGGATGCCCCTGAGATCCTGGAAGTCCTGCAGAAGTACCAGTCGGTATTCCAAGCAGTAGAAGGATTACCCCCAACACGACACCATGATCATCATATTGAGCTGAAGCCAAGAGCAGGGCCGGTGAATGTCAGATCGTACCGGTACCCTTAATTCCAAAAAGATGAAATCGAGAGGTTGGTAGAAGAGATGCTCACTGCCGGGATTATTCAACCTAGCACAAGCCCATTCTCCAGACTTGTGCTATTAGTGAAAAAGAAGGACGGAAGTTGGCGATTTTGTGTAGACTACAGAGCTCTAAACCAAGCAATGGTACCCGATAACTTCCCCATCTCAGTGATAGATGAGCTCCTAATGAATTAGCCGGAGCATAAATTTTCTCCAAGATCAATCTGAAGTCAGGCTACCATCAAATTCGAGTGGCACCCTCAGACGTTCACAAAACTGCATTCCGCACCCATGAAGGCCATTACGAGTTTTTAGTCATGCCGTTTGGATTGAGGAACGCTCCATTGACATTCCAATCGGTAATGAACGAACTCTTACGCTCGTATTTACGGAAATTTGTGTTGGTTTTCTTCGATGATATCCTAATCTACAGTTCCTCGCTCTGTGATCATGTACGACATTTGTCCCTAGTGTTGCAAACATTGGAAGACAATCAATTTATGGCCAACCTTAAGAAATGCACATTTGCGGCCAACCAGATTGATTACTTGGGCCACATGATATTGGCTGAAGGAGTAGCGGCCGATCCGTCGAAGATCGAAGCTATGGTGCACTGACCCACCCCGACCTCTATAAGACAACTAAGGGGATTCTTGGGGCTGACCGTGTACTACCGCAAGTTCGTAGCTAACTACGGCACTATTGCGTTCCCATTGACACAGCAGCTCAAGAAGGAGAGGTTCTGATGGGATGAGGAAGCGCAGGTGGCCTTCGCACCTTGAAGCAAAAAATGGCACAGCTCCCTATCCTAAAGCTCCCTGATTTCAACCAAGTGTTTGTAGTGGAAACGGATGCGTCGGGGGTAGGAGTTGGGGCGATACTGATGCAAGAGGGGCGGCCAATAGCTTATTTCAGCAGAGCACTCCCACCAACGCATCGCCTCAAGGCCGCATATGAACGGGAGTTAATCGCCATAGTCATGGCTGTCCAAAAATGGAGGCCTTACCTTTTGGGTCGAAAGTTCACCGTGCGCACCGATCAAAAAAGCCTCAAATTCTTGCTGGAACAACGCATCATCGCTGAAGAGTATCAGAAATGGGTAGCCAAGCTGATCGGATATGATTTTGACATCAAATACAAGAAAGGCTTGGAGAATTCAGCCGCTGATGCCCTATCTAGACTACCTTCCACAATGGAAATAACCATGTTAAGTATGATCAACTCACTCAATCCAGCAGTGTTTAATAGCCAAGTCGAGCAAGATCCGGAGTTACAAGGCATTCGAGAGAATATTCAAGCAGGATAGCCGTACCCACAAGGTTATTCACTCAAGGGGGACCTCTTGTTGTACAAACAACGGATTATACTGCCACCCCAATCCCCAACGATACCACTACTGCTCCAAGAGTTCCACAACAGCCCGATCGGAGGACACAATAGGGTAGTTAAAATGTACCAGCGGCTAAAGAAAGAATTCTTCTAGAAAGGAATGAAGGCACGAGTAAGAGCTTTCATGGGAGATTGTTCGGTTTGTCAGCAAGCCAAGTATCTATCACTAGCACTCGCCGGGTTACTACATCCGCTGCCTATACCAGAACTAATTTGGGAGGATATCAGTATGGACTTCATAGATGGGTTGCCTAAATCCGAGGGGTATGATTCCATATTGGTAGTGGCAGATCGTTTGTCTAAATATGCACATTTTCTTGCACTCCACCATCCATACAGCGCGGCAACCGTAGCTAGGGTATTCCTTCAAGAAATTGTGCGACTAAATGGAGTTCCCCGGAGCATAGTATCAGATAGAGACAAGATATTCACTAGCCTATTCTGGGAATCAAACTAATGGGTACTCAGCTGAAGAGGAGCACATCATACCATCCTCAAACGGATGGGCAAACCGAAGTTGTCAATCGAGGATTAGAAGCATATCTCCACTGTTTAGCCATGGGAACACCATCATAGTGGTCTAAGTGGTTGGCATGGGCTGAGTACAACTACAACACATCATACCATACAACAATCAAAAGATCACCTTATGAAGTGGTATACCGCCGACCAGTACCCCCACTAGTCTCTTATGAGCCCGGGAACGCAATAGTAAGAGAAGTGGATGTGTTATTGAAAAATAGAGATGAAATGCTCAAGCAATTAAAGAGTAACACTAGAGGCAACCCAACAACGAATGAAAGCATTAGCGGATTCTAAACGACGAGAGGTGAACTTCGAAGTCTCGGATTGGGTGTACATCAAGCTCAAACCATACCGCCAAAGCTCTCTACTAATACATAAACATCCAAAGTTGGCACCACGTTTCATTGGCCCTTTCCAAATCATCCAAAGGATCGGGCTGGTAGCATACAAGTTAGATCTTCCCCTCTGATATTAGCATACACCCAGTACTTCATGTTTCGCAATTGAGAAAGGCCACAGGCACCCTAATGCCGAGAATCACTGCACCACCAGCATGGCAAGTAGGAGAGCAACACAAGCTCAATCCAGTGGCAGTCTTGGGAATTCGGAAGATCGACACCACTATATTATCAACTACTGATTTTGAAGTACTCATTCAATGGGAAGGACTACCAATCGAAGATGCAACATGGGAAGGCGGAGCACAAATTGCCAAACAATTTCCAAACTTTCACCTTGAGGACAAGGTGGTATTTTGGGGGATGGTAATGACTGACCTCCTATATTTAGAAAATATGAAAGGAGAATTAACAAGAAGAATAGGAAGGGGGGTACAAATGTAAATGAGGGAGAAGAAGGGAATAAAAGTAGTTAGAGAGAATGAGTAAGGTGGAGACCACTTGAGAGGAATTTGTTATTTGTTACCAAATTAGTATAAAGCAAGGGGAGGGGAGTGAGGTAGAGGCAAAGAAGATTTTGATCTGAATTTAGCTTGCGAGCTTGTAAGGAGGAGGTCTCGGCTTCCTAGGCTAATTCTGAGCCAAAACAGTAAATACATAGCCGGGCATTATCAGTTTCCTTGACACCCAAATGTTGTAGAGTCAGGCAGGTTGTCCCATGAGACTAATTGAGACGTGCATAAGCTAGCTTGGATTTGAAATCCGGATTCGACACTTGATGACTCCGGCATTCCCCTGCGATCTGGCAACGTTATCCTTGTTTCTCTTAAAAAGCTTCTAAAAGTGAAGATTACCCACAAACTAACACATGTCATTTCAGCATACTTTGTCCTCACTCACATGCTTCCTAAAAAATTTTTCAGGTCACCCAACATAGAAATGTTCCAAGCTAAGCACACATAACTTTGGAGTTACTATGATTGAGCCACCGAAAAGGAATGCACACCTTGTTGGTATAGGTAGTAACTTTCAATCCTTTTAAACCTTTCTTAACCATACATTCATATTCTCATGTTCTCTTTCATTTGAATGTGATCTTGATTCATTCATATACCCCTCCTAAACTCAGGCATTACAACCTTTCTCTCTTTGCATCAACAATATAATCAGAGAATATTGATGTCCCCACATTGTTTTTTCTCTTCCAACACTTATGTTTTTACGGTATCAAAAAGCTTAGATAAGCTCAAAAACCCTTTAAACACAACTCGCATTGGGCGACCAAGGAGATGGATAAGATCGTTATAAATTCCTTCTAAGTACAAATATTGCTCCCTAAAACCTTTGAGTTGCAGTTTTGCCCTCTGTTGGAAGTTTTTCCGATTGGAAGGTTCTTTTATCTCATGAAATTTTGAAGTGGTGTTAAAGTCTCAAATAATTTTTGAAGTTTTGGTCTCCCTTCGCTATTTTGCATTTTCCTTGTTGCTCTTATATTTTTCTATGTAACTTTTGTTTTTCAAGGCATTTTTCCATATATTTTCTCCTTTACTTACTGTTATTTCCTTGTATTTTGAGCATTAGTCTCTTTTCATTTCTTCGATGAGAAGTTTTGTTTCCATTTTAAATAAAAAAAATGCTCCCACCAGTCAGATAGGGAATGGACCTCTCGTCCTATTCAATTTGGAGGGCCGACAATTGGCTCCTTCCAACAAAGAAATAATGCTCTCATTATAATTGTTGTAGAGGTTTGCTCAGGAATAGGTAGGAGTAGGTGGTGTCATGGACACCAAGGTTTGAAATAGTCGAGAACATTGTTATTTTCTTGAATTTCACCAAGGTCAAAGCTGGTAAGTGGATAGGGGACTTCACCTTGAACATGATGATAGAAACCATATGTATTGAAAGATAGACGATAATCAAACTACAAGAAAATCCAAGTGTTAGAGGCACTTGGACCTTCCCAATTACGGATTCATGTGATCACTCAAGCCCTAATTTATTTCCCAAAATATTGCCTGCTTTTTCTATTTCCCACTCCCTCTATTTATAACAAATTACCATAACAATTTCTATGTAATTTCTATTATACCCTTAATACCCGAATTATTTCCTAATAGCATTTCCATCACATGACTTTTCAAATTCTTTCACAATGTCCCTTCAAAAAATGCAACTATCAGTAATTGCTAGAACGATGAGAATAATGGGTGAGATCTAGTTTTTAATAGAGGCCTCTCGCCAGTTGATCGGTCAGGAAGCTCCATGGATAACATTATTTGGATGCTGAACACGTCAGTATCCTTTACAACCAAGTCAACTTTTTTTAATCTGTTTCAGTCAAGAATCACTCTTTAAGTCCTAGGCCATATGGAATTTCAAGTCTCCTAAGGAACGGAAGTTAAGGTGTTTCTGTGGTCTCTTGCTCATAGAAGTCGGGATTGCAGAAAGTTGGTGAGGGGTGGACTTTGTACCCCTTAGTCTGCTGCATTCGTATGTAAAGGAAGGAGAATCTAGATCATATCGTCCTTTCATTGCTCTTTTGCTAAAACTAAGAAGGGCTGGAGAGATTAAATTACTCCGATAGATTGTGGACTTGACTTAACCATTCAACTGCATCGTAATTTTTGAAAAAAGGGGAAGGGAAGATGCCCACCATGTACTCATGTTCTACAGTTAAAAAAGACCTAGAATATATTTTAGATAAACATATGACACAGAAATGCACTTGACGGGATAAGGTACGTTTACGTATCTCTAAAGTCTAACCCAAGTCAACAATGATAACCAAAAAAAAAAGGACCCTAGATATGTAGGATACAAAAAAATAGAACCTATGATGGAGCTATGGAAAGAAATTGTACTCACTTTGACTTCAGTTAAAGGATATAAGGCTCAAATCGTTCCGAAGGTGTCTCAGACAAAAAAAAATAGAGCATACCATACTCAAGGAAATGACTCCAATTGTGTAAAATAGAACCTATAGAATAATTATAAAAGCTTTCCGAAGTTGATGCCCAAAGAGAAACATGAACTCTAACACGAGAACAAACATACGATCGATCCCTCTACAAACCTCAAGACTTGACAAACCACAAAAACCGACCTTCTCCAGAAAAAGGCAGATTGAAGGGAACTCGTCGATCATATTACAAGTAAGCCTAAAACTGAAAATCTGGAAGAAGCCCACAAACTCACAACTTCAAAGAATATGATTTAGGACTTCCTCCACTTTCCGACAAAAGAATACTACACAATGGGCCAACTCCTGTCTCTTATACACATCTAGATGTGTATAAGAGACAGCTCTAACACGAGAACAAACATACGATGGATCCCTCTCCAAACCTCAAGACTTGACAAACCACAAAAACCGACCTTCTCCAGAAAAAGGCAGATTGAAGGGAACTCGTCGATCATATTACAAGTAAGCCTAAAACTGAAAATCTGGAAGAAGCCCACAAACTCACAACTTCAAAGAATATGATTTAGGACTTCCTCCACTTTCCGACAAAAGAATACTACACAATGGGCCAACTCACACCTCCATTCACTAGGTGGATAAATAAGTGTCGTATTTTTTTTTAGTGAAAGGATAAATAAGTGTCGTATTCACTTCAAAGAATCTACTAACAGACTGAATTCACATTCCTTTGCTATCAGTAGTACCAAATTACTCTGAAGTCCTCCATCATTTACTTTCCTCCTCGCATTTTGCTATCAGTAGTATCACGTAAGAAAATGTTGGGGAAGGCAACAATTTGAACTCATTACTTCAAAGTCTCTGTCATCACAATTATCAACTAGGAAGCATAGACAATTTGTTTTAGGCAAAATGTTCACATGGAACATGGACATTCAAAGATGCTTTGGGCATGTTTGACACGATATAAAACTTGTTTGAATGGTTGTCCTTTTCTTTTTTTTTTTCTTTTTTTTTTTTAATTTTAGACATGAGTTTTGAAGAAAAATTGGGGGATAGAGATTCTTTTACGGACAATAATTCTTATATACTAATCATTCATAAAGTAATAGTACAACATCTTCTTCCTCTAGTCACAGCAACTAAATCCTTTTGCATCTTTTAAGTCTTCAAATATCATTAATTGACTTAACTTTGTATGTTTTCAGTGAAGTATATCTTGTTTTTATGTTAAATTTACATGCTTTATCCACAAAGAAGTATTAATAAACCATAATCAATATACATATATACACACATTCTATTAAAAAGAAAATGTGTCTCTAACATGTCAGTGTCCTACTTTTATAGGAATTGATGTGTCACCATATCCTTGTCAGTTCGTGGTTGTGCTTCTCAAGTTCTCAATGAGAAAGGAGTTTGGTGGTTCCTTTCGTGTTTTAATTCTACAAAATGGAGAGCTATTTGAAATCAAGCGTATTTTTGAACTGCTACTGGATGCTTCAACCATTTATCTTCATCAAATAAATTTTTGATAGATATACAGGTTCATTGTTAGATTAAAAACATAAGTAAACATAAATGTGTTATTTTGTTGAATACTTAATAGTATAACTAAATGAAGGTAATGGAGAAGTAATATTAGACATCAAACCTATAGTTTATTCTTGAAATAAAAATAGATCCCAATACTTAATGAAACGGGTAATAATGTCATAATTGCTGAAAATATTTTCAAATATAACAAAATATCACTATCTATCAAAAGTGACATTTTCTGATAGATGTCTATCGTCTATAAGTGTCCATCACTGATAAACAATGTTATATTTGTAAATAAGTTGACTTATTTTTCTATATTTGAAAACAGCCCTAATGAAAATTCATTCTTCAATAATCTGATTTTTTGGGAGATAAAATGCCAATCTATAATTAAAAAGGAAAAAAGAAATTTAAAAAAAAAAAAAAAAAAAAAAAAAAAAAAAAAGGAATGTAGGAGGAATAAGTAAAACACCCCAAGAGGCATCCACATAGCCTAGGAAGGGGCTCCAGTCGTTCAATATTATGACTTGTTTTTACCAATTCATAAACTCGTGTACGTACAGATTTCCAATAAAAAGTATCTTGTTCCTAATCAATGTGCTCTCATAATGAATTCCAAACTCCAACCAAATGTATAACTAAGAGTTCAGAAGAATTCATAATTTCCCTAAAATGTATCACTGAGATATGACCACAGAGCAATGGAATGAAGGTTCTATTCGTGTAAATTATATTAATGTTTCGAAAACAAAACAGAAACCAATGTAGTAAAAATATGAGGAGAATGCACCGGAGTCATACCATTTGATGAGCCAGCCAAAGAGAAAATGCTGCATGATAGGAACTTTTTCCAACACCTCCGCTTTATACATTTTGAGCAACCCACTGTTCACCTTCTTCCAAGCGGGAACCCCACTGATATCATCCAGCAAAGGAGAGTGCTCTGCAAACAGACCCTTCTTCACTTTCTTCACGAAAGCAATACATGAGAGATAGAGATACTCAGAAGAAAAGTTATCCAAGATATCCGGATTGTGAATGGACTTAGGTTTCATATATTTATGGTCAATCAACTGAGAGGACCCGAAAATGAAAGGTAAAAAGTGGTAGTCGTCAAGACCCCAAACCCCGTGTGATCCCGCCGGCTCCAAACAATAAACCAATTGCAACTTTCTCATTAACTCCAGGTACTTAACAAACACTCTAGCCACAACAGCTTGATAGTCTTCTTCTTTAATAAGCTCCAACCTCACCAAGCAATACAACCAGGCAGCGAAATTAGTTTCGTGACCCGTGCCGTAATCGATACGCGTCGAATTTCCGAAGCTATCAGTGAAATAGGGGACTAATTCAACAGTGGCGGATCTCCGATCGTCGGGAAGAAACCGTAGCATGAAATCCTCGCTGTTTTCTACCAAGCGAGAGTGCCAAGTTCGGTACGAAACATTCCCGTATCGAGCTGCTTGCTCGGTGGGAGGAATTTCATCGACCCAATCAATCAACGTGTGAAGAATTGAAATAATAGTATTCACGGTGTCCGATTGGTGGCAAGGATCAGATATTTTGTGGCCACGCATGGATTCAGATAGGGCAACAATGAAACCTAGGAACTTCTTGCCGGAATCAGAATCGTTAAAGCTACGGATATCGTCAGGCGATTGAATTTTTTTGGAAGGAGCTTGAAAAAGAAAAGGAGGCGCAACGGGAAGTACCTTCTCCGATTGAGGAACTGGTGAGAGAATTATGGCTTGCCGGGACTGTTCGTTCGGAGGGAGATTGATGGCCGGAGCTCTAATAGGGCGATAATTTGGAGGCGGTGAAACTTCCGACGACCAAGGTGGCGGCGGAGCAAAAGTGGTAGGGCCGCCGCATTTGCGGCAAGTTCCACATGCAGCAGTAGAATCGTCATGGGCGGAGGAGGAAGAAGATGACGCCGGTGGGCATGAAGTGTCCGGCGATAAAATGGTTTGATGAGAGTGCGGTTGTTCCATTGCTACAGAAACTGAGAAGTTGAATTGGATTGGCGATGATGATCGGATCAGCCGGAGAAACGAAATGGAAGCTGCTTTTGCTTCTGGTTCTGGTTCTGCTTTTGATTCTTTCGAGCGACAATGGAGTTCGTTGGTGGACTTTCTAGGAGTGGCCCATCAAAGCATTTCCAAGCCCAATCTTCTAAACCAGATGGGCCTTCTCCTTTCTTGCATCTACCTTCTTATTAGATTTATTGACCCATTTGTCAAGCAATATTTTTCCTCCTTATAAACTTTAATTATATTTCATAACTAGATTCTTGCATAAATTTTAAATCATTTTTAATATTTTCATACAATCTCTCATATTTAATTTTCGTATTATTTTATGATTATAATAATAAAAAATCTATTTTAATATAATATTATTTTTTATAGATTTTATTTTTAAAATAAATGTTAATTACATTATATATTATCATTAAAATTGGATTGTAATTTAATAATATATTTTTTATTTGTTGACATGGTATGTATTTCTAGAATTAAAAAATACAATATGGTAGTTACATTTTTTTTCTTGCATACATAATCCAATTTTTTCTTTTGCGTAAGGAGTTAAAATTTTATTCAATATATTACAACGTATATGATTATTGGTTTTATATCATCCCTTATTAAATACTATAATTTATCTGCCATATTTTTGTAATAAAACATAATCTCAACAAAAGTTGATTATGAACCGGAATTAAAAGTATATTCAATATATCATAATGTATATGATTACTGGTCTTGTAAATTTTATTATGTACTATGATATATTATATGATATATTCAAAGGATAAAATCATTCATGCAGTTGAGAAACGTCTATTTAATATATTACAATGAATATTATGATGTTGGATGTTTCATTATATACTGTTTTTTATTTGGTATGTGTTTTTAATTCTATGGATTTTGCAAATGGAAATATGAACTTCCCTTGTTTAAGACGTGTTTTTATTATTTTTTTTCCATATGTCTACTTTTCACGTTTCCTTTTTTTTTCTAAAAATATATATATCAGAATTATGCAGGGGTGTAATAAACTTTTGGGCCTAATTTTTACATGATATCCCATTACATTAAGTTATTCATGAAAAAAAAAAAAAAAACAGTGCATTTAAGGTTTTATTGTAATCGGGTCTATTTAATTAGATTATTGCTGTAAAAAGTCTTTAAAAAAAATACACATATAGCCTACTCAATTAGACAATTAATTAAATTTTCTTGTTATTTACCTGAAAACCGTAATGTACTATTCTTTTACTTCAAAATTTGACCTAATTTGCTTTTCCAGTCCACTTTGTCATTATGACAATAAGTTTCTAGCTTCCAAAAATAGTCTTCTTTCAAAAAGTGCACAAGTAAATAAAAATATTCTTAAAAAATTATTCTCTTCAATAATCGATAAGAAAATTCGAATTTTGAATGATAAAATAATAGATATATATATATATATATGATATANTTGAATTTCTAAAATTAAACTAAGATATATTTGATAAATATATGAATAAATCGATTTTTACAATATATTATTTTATATACCAAACAATACATGTGATGTATATTTACATTTTTTTTATTATATTCGACAAATACTTAGAATTTCAAGAGACGTGATTGATTTTCAGTTGAGAATATGGATTAAACTAAAAGAAATCTCTTAAGGTAAATGAAATATTAATTTGAGATTAAATGAATATGGATCGAAATTAATAAATAATAAAACAATATTCAAAGACTATATTAATAAGCAAATAATTAAATACTTCCAAAATTTTGAAACAACGGTGAGAAGGTTAAATTGGTCCAAAATTAAAGCTAAAAATTCTTACCCAAAAGGCCATATATATGTGGTGTACAAACGATTTTCAATGTAAAAATCTATTTATTTTAGTTCTTTTATCTTTCCAAAAAATCGTTTCAACTTTCAAGTTCATCATACTTTAGTCTTTAAACTTTTGAAATGTCGATTTTAGTCCTAAAACTTATTATTATTATTATTATTTAAAAAAAATATTGCCTTACTATGTTACTTTACTATCCTAAATAATTAGGGTATAATTAGGGTTGACAAGGAGGCAGTTTGAAATGGTTAGAAAATCCTTATTGACAATTTTATATAGATTAATTTATGACCCAGAATAATGATAGAGAATTTAGTGCATATTAATAATAATAATCTAAGTTTAGATTTTGTTATAAGTTATAACAGAACATTTAGTGCATACCAATAATAATAATGTAAGTTTAGATTTTGTTATAAGTTATTACAGAAATACAGAATGTTAATTTTTGTTTTAAAAGTTTTAATTATAGAACAAAATCTAACAAAATCTCATATTTTATGCATGTGTTCACCCATTACAGCAATAAAAATAGGCACTTTCACTTTAAAAAAAGGAATGTCCCAATGCCAGCAAGTTAGGGGCCAGCTTACTGTTGGTACTTTGGAAGTACAAAGTAGAACAAATGCCAGCTAACATCCACTCTCCACACAAATAAAATATAACATTTTCAAATTTTATGACCAAATATAATTAAACAAAATAATTGAGAAAAAAATGTGAAAATTTGAAACCTAAGTAAGGATTAACTAGAAATTAGTCTCAAATCTAAGGACCAAAAGTTTATTTTTATTTTTTAAGAATGTCTCTCGAGTATTCAAAAGTACAAAACTATACATTCCATTGTAATGTCTCTCCAAATAAGGTTTTAATAATTGAAATGATTTCAAACCCCAATTACTTTAGAATGTAAAAGAAAACGAAGGAAAAAGAATAAAAGTAAGTCATTTCAAAAGCAAACAAAAGATATTTGCCCTTTCTATTATTAATCCGCGTAGTAACAGAGCCTAAAAACAAATAAAGAAATCAACGAATTTCATATTTAGTACAACCATTCCCTAACCCCATCCTAATCCCATAATTTAATTTTACAAAAATTTTCTCAAACCAAAGTCGAACAAGCCGATGTCGAAGGATCATACAAAGCCGGAAGCAAATATTTCCTTCCATTAGCACCGTTAGCATTATAGCTTCCACCAGTAACAGAATCCGTCAACAACTCGCCGGCGTAACCAGGATAAGCTCCTTTCCCATAAACCCCAGTACAAGCAGAAGCCGCCTCCAATGGCGCCTCCGCCGGACCCTGAAAGTAGCCGTTACCAAACGGATTCGTAGCAGTTCCAGCCAAAAGACTAGCAAGATTAATAATCATTCCGTCAATTCCCACATCGCCATTAGGCGCAATCAGGGGCGGCGATTGAGGTCCGTACAACGGTTGATGAAATGGCCAAGCACAATGTCCAGGACATTGAGTCTCGGAATTTCCAACCCAAATGTAAGCAAATTTGTAATTCTTCCCTTTAGCTTCGCCGCGTCTCACGGCGGAACCCGACCCATGAGTGCCGCAACGACTCATACAGAACCCATCAACAGTAACATCAGAAGCCGTTAAAACAACATTAATCGCGTTCTTTTGTTCACCCTTTGAAGCCAATTGAAGAATTTGTTTGTTGGTGAGTGATTTACCCAACGAGTAATTCTCGTCCAAGATTTGCTTGCCGAGATTGAGAAACAGGGGAGTTGATTTCTTCTTGGAAGACAATTTGTAATACTTCTCTGTTCCCTTCCACCAAGTGGAAACCGATGGCTCGCCGACTTGGGGTCGAGAGTAAGAGAGGGAGTTAATGAAATCAGAGACGATTGCTTTTTGAGATGGCTTGAATTTACCATACCAAATGAGATTGACACTGATTTTGCCGGAGAGAAGAACACCATTGTGGTATTTCAACTGGGTTTGGTCTTGAACGAACTCGCTCAGCATCCGTGATGCGGAGATTTGGATTAAGGAAATAGCAATGAAGAAGCGAATCATTGATGAAGTAGAAGAAGCCATTTTTAAAAAAACTAAACAGAGGAAATTGGTTTTTGGGTTGTGGATGAGAAAATGGGTAGAAGGGGTTTATATATATAGGAGGAAAGTTAATGTTAAGTGGGGGTTTTTAAAAAAAAAAATGAAGTGGCTTGGCAGGAAGCTGCCAAGAAGTGATGGATAAAGAAAAGAGAAAAAGGTGGATAGGATAGGACTTTAGGAGTATGGAATTTGGCTTCCCATTTACGATTGCTGAAAATTAGTCAGCAAGTAAAGAGAAAAATACCCCAAACGCCATTCCCTAGGCACGAGCGTCTCTCACGCGCTCCACTTTGCCTAATGTTTCACGTTTCATATTGGAGCGTACATTACACGCGCTACAACTTCCGTAGGATAAGGGAAAGTAAAAATCTCCGGATTTTAAACGAAAACGTGTGTTACAACTGAGTGGAACTTTTTATTTTTATTTCTTCTTTTGAAAAATAAATTGGATTCATCTGGAGGAGTATTTATAATTATACATTTAATCCTACAATAAATTTTAATAATTTTTTTTTATAT
The DNA here is from genome assembly GCF_009727055.1 of Benincasa hispida. Lineage (NCBI taxonomy): Eukaryota > Viridiplantae > Streptophyta > Magnoliopsida > Cucurbitales > Cucurbitaceae > Benincasa > Benincasa hispida. The sequence continues at coordinate 18,946,850 of NC_052352.1, read as the reverse complement.
GATGAAAATAAGATGCATAAACATGAATGACATTACTCTTTCCTCTTCCGTCTCGATTTCAATAACGAACAAAAAGCATTACAGCTTAGATACAGTAGGCATGAATTTTCAAAAGTCAAAAATGACCTCGGGGGAAACCTGGGGGAGGTAGGGGCAAAATGGGAAAATAAAAAGAAAATAGACGTTGGGGAGAGGGACAGGCTGGAGGCAGTGCATGAATGTAAATTCATCGAGAGGCGTAAAAGAATCCAACTGGCAGTCGGTATCCAATGGGAAAGAACACGTGATGTGCACGTGATATATGACGCGCTCCAAGTTTTTGGTAATTTAATTCCTCTGTAATAATACCACGTAGAGCCGTCGTATTGGCTACCCTGGTAGCCGGTACCCAGTAGCCGTAGCACTCCAGTGAAAGTCTCACTGGACCTCACAGCTGGCATATAAATGAATTTCACAGCCTAAAGCTTATTTCAAAATATTCTTTCCTTTAATTTATATCACTTTGATAATTTTCTTTCCCAAAAGCTATTTACTGGTCCCCTTGAAAATAGAAGTATTCATATATGGAATATATGGGATTGAGCAGTTTTGGAGTACTTTTTAGACCTTTTTAAATTATAAATTTCTCAATTTTAAAATTATAATTTAACCTGATTTAGTCCCAAAACATTAGAGTTTGATTTGTTCCCATTACTTGAGTTGTTTATTTAAAGTAAACGGTTCATATGTAAAAAGTTTATTTAGTTAATTTTCAGATATTGAATTAATATGAACAACTCAATTTCCTTTTATATTAGGACAATGATTCATTTCTAAAATGTTAAAAAAAATTATTAGCTAGAGTTATTGGATAATAACAAATCCAAAAATTTATATACAATTGTATGTAGGTAAAAAAAAAAACATGCTTTTCAAAACTAAAAACAAATTCAAGTTGGTTTGTTTATGTGAAGTGGGTTATTTTGAGTGAATTCATGAATTAATCCACCGATAATTATTATTATTATTATTATTTGTTTGAACACAATTCAACTCAAAACGTATATTTTGGATTGAATTAAATGGATTCTTAAACTTTTTTTTATTACCATTAGTTGAAAATAATGAAACTTCAACATACTTCTACAATAGTATGACTTTGCCAACACACGAGTAAATTTAGACCCTTACCTTGACACTAGTGGTTAGGAATAATGATGTCTAACCTAACTATTTAAAATTCTAAAATATTTTTAATTTAAATACTACTTTTATCCCTATCTTAATAAAACAACTATTTAAAATTCTAAAATATTTTTAACTTAAATACTACTTTTATCCCTATCTTTTTAAATTTTAGTTTATTTGGATAGGAGTATTCTAATATGTTGATTTTAATTTGTATTCTTCCAACTTGAGTTTAATTTGTTTTACTACTTTCAAAATGCTCATTTTTAATAATCCAAATGATATTTAAATAAATAATTTCCAATTTAAAATAAGTCAACTTTTGCGTTTAAAGTAAATATAGGTTGATTAATTTTAAGTTAGGTGGTAAATTTTTTTACCATGAGTTTGGTGAGTTAATGCGCGTAGCATTGAATGCGTATAATGAATAAAGATAGAAAGTAAACCCATAATCACGAGTCTGCCAACAGGATAGGCTGTAAAACATTATCCAAAATAATATTTAAAAAAAAAAAAAAAGAGTTATTTTCGGGATCACGAGGCTTCTCCACCAAAACCCTACCCCTTGCCCTAATTGATTAAAAACGAAAGGATAGGGGATAGGGAAGAAGAAGATTCTTAAGACTTTAAACTTAAATTGGATTTTATTAAACTTAAAAAGGACAATTAGTGCTCTTAAATTCCGGTTTTAGGATAATAAACAAGTCGTGCCGGCGGAGGAGGCAGCTCCGTCCTCCGCCGCAGACCGCGGAGGATAGGATGGAGGTGTTTATTTATTTTTTTTCTATGAGTAAATATTTATTATTATTATTATTTTGGTTTAAATCTTATTTAGTTTGGTTCCTACACTTTAAAAAACGTTCATTCTAATCTCTAAATTTTTAAAAATTGATTACTATGGTCACTGCCATTAAGATTATGTCAATTCTTAAATAGAACGATGCGATAGTTTATATTTTTTAGTGGCTAGTCATTTTATGTTCAATATTTTGGTTGTTCACTATTTTGGTATGTTGGGTTGTTGATATTTTATGTCACTTTCATCTTGCTCAACCAATTCTAGATGAAATTTTATCTTTAAAGAGGGCGTTTGGGGCAAGAAGTTGGTCATTATAGTCCTAGGTTATTATAATTGAGTCATAATAGTTTGTATTTAAGGTGTAGATTATTTTAATTTAGATTATAATAGTATATATTTAAGATGTAAACTATTTTAGTTTGAGAATTAAGTAGTAAACCCTGTAACAAAAAATTAACAAAATGATGAAGGTAAAATAGTAAAAAATGTAGCAAATAATAAATACTATAACAAACGAGGATTTTGAAATAGTGTTGACAGCTAATTGAAGATTTTGAAATAATATTTACTATAACAAAAAATGATTATTATAGTATTAGAATAGTCTTTATTCAAATGTCTCCTAAAAATATATTTTAAAAATGTAGGAACTAAAACTGATATTTTTAGAAGTTTAATATTGAAAATAAAATAAGATTTGATTGACCGAAATAGGAAATAAAACTCATTATCATTAATATTATTATTATGGATTGGTTTCTTTTATTTTCTTTTCTTTTCTTTTTTTCTTTCCTTTTCTTTCTTTTATTTATTTATTTTATTATTATTATTGTTTGCTTAGGATTGGCTTTTGACTAAATTACCCTAATTTTTAGATTCGCTGTCTGTTACGTCCGTGGCTCAAAAGCTGGACTTGTCTCGTGACCACCTCCAATAAACACACACAAAGTATAAATTGAATTATTAAAAATATTTGAATATAGAAGACAAAAATATTTATTCTTTTATCTCTGGTCAAAATACGGATTTAGTTAAGCTATTTGTTTAATTTTAATTATTTAATGTATTTTTAAATATTCAATTTTAGTCTTAATATTTTTAATAAATCTTAATTTTTAGTATTTAAAATTAATTTTCATTAAAATAATCTAGATATAACAATAATAACTTTCATGGGAAATGTCTCAGTATGTTTTCAAAATCGATAAGGATGTGTTTGGTATATGATAAAAGTAGAAAGTTGAGTTGAGTTGAGTTGATAATTATTATCTAGAAAGTTATATTATCTGGGGAGTTAAATTGTCTGTGTTTGTTGTGTAGAGTTGAGTTGAGTTGGTAATTATTGTCTGTGTTTGTTGTGCAGAGTTGTGTTGAGTTGGTAATTATTGTCTGTGTTTGTTGTACAGAATTGAGTTGAGTTGAGTTGAAAGATCTGATGCAGTTTTTTTGTGGATGAGATTAGTTCTATTTTTTTTCTGTTTGTTTTTTATTTCATTCTTTTATTTTTTTAGTTTTATGTCTTGCTATTGTTGATTAATTTTCAAATATACACGTATTTTCTCAAATCATTTATGACATAAACTGGATAATCTCAATTTTTTTTCTCAATTTGTAGAACATAATAGATTATTTTTCATATATTCTTTTCAAAAACTGTAATAGTTATAATTCTCTTCAATCGGTAAAACATACCAACAAAATATATTTCATATTGCTGCTCAATTAATTAGTATATTGTATATTGTATGTATATATATTGAATGTTTGTATATATATTGAAGGTATATATATTTCATATTGAATGTTTGTATGTATATATATCCAAAAAAAATTTACAAAATATATGTTCTTTTCGATACTTATAATATTAGTTATATTTACAAACACAAAGAGCTGTCTCTTATACACATCTAGATGTGTATAAGAGACAGCTGCAAGGAAACAATCTATCTTCTGAATGTCTGTTAAAAAGAGGTCAATAAGGGTGACCTGATCATCCTCATCCAGGCCATCAATGTTGTATATGGCATTTACTACTTCCTTCCGACACCCGAACTCCAGCTCATACTTCTCCTTTTGCCATGATGCAAGTCTACCCATGTGTGTGCTCTGCATTTCAACCTGTCTCTTATACACATCTAGATGTGTATAAGAGACAGGAAGCAATCTGTCTTCTGAATGTCTGTGACAACGAGGTCAATAAGGGTGACCTGATCATCCTCATCTAGGCCATCAATGTTGTATATGACATTTACTACTTCCTTCCGACGCCCGAACTCCAGCTCATACTTCTCCTTTTGCCATGATGCAAGTCTACCCATGTGTGTGCTCTGCATTTCAACAGTCGATCTCATGATGTCGATCATTTCAACTTGAAATGATGACCTCTTCCTCTTACTGCCTCGAGATGACTCGGCATGTACAATTGCTCTACCTGTAGATTGCTCTACTGGCTCTTCATCTATTTCATCTTGATTTAATGATGATTTTGTTTGGCGAACCTCATGGGTGTGACAGTCCTGTGATCAAAGTCGAATCTCATCTTCAAACTCTCTGAATCCATTCGTCGCCATCACGTATGGGTCCTCACTTGATTGCCCTACTGCTCTGTTTTTCCCAAATATGGTGGAGAGGTCATCGTAATGTGGGAATGACTTATTCCACATCCCCTTCGCATTGGGATGACTCTGCATTGATACACACACATTATTAATATTTATATTATAACACGTATCAGTACATTTTTTTTCTAGAATCTTACCCGAACCCAAAGATCGAAAATCTCACTCTCGACCTGGACACATTTGAACTCTTCATTCCAGCCGAACCCTGACTGACTTAACATCTCTGATACTGCGTTGTATTGTTTCTTCAGACTCCTCACCTTGCACTCAATGGTGTTCTGATTCAATGCGCACCCGGGCACTTTCTCATGCAAAATTTGCTCCTTGTGTTGTAGGTATCCTGGTCAAAACGTCCCATTATCGGACCTCCAACCGGTCTCCACCAAATACAATAGAGCTTCCACCAACTTAGTATTCTCTACCTTCGATCATATGTGTTCAGACCTCTTACCATTACCTGCCATTATGTTGCATGCATATGTTTGTTGAATGAAAAGATGTTATAAATTAAACACATGCACAAACAAATGATAAACTGCTGAAATTATATGTTCCAATTTAACTTGTTCACATAGAGTCTTGGCACAAAACATTTTCACGACATACTTGGAATGTTCCATAATTAAATTCCATTCAGTAGTAAAAGAAAAGTAAGCAATGAACATTGAATAATCAAGCTCTTTGCCATTGAGTAAACATTTCAATCGCTAAGTCATCCCTGAACTTGGTCCATTCCTCTGATGATTCAACAAATTCAATATGATCCTCATCAAGACCAACTGATGCAGAATTCTCCTCATCGGGCACGTTAAGCATTGCACCGATTCCCATATCCTTTGTGATCAAGTTGTGAATAAGGCAACATGCAGTTATTGTTCGATCATTGGACTTGTATTTGGGTAGAATGATTTTCCCTAAGAATAGCCCACCGCCCCTTTAGCAACCCAAATGCTCGCTCGATAAGTTCCTTGCTGAAGAATGTTTCATGTTGAAAAATTCTCTTGCAGTTGTCGGTGCGTTTCCTACTTCACGCCAATCGGAGAGATGGTATTGTTCCCTTTGTACGAAGCCAAGAATCCTTCAGTGTTGGGGTATCCAACATCACATAGGTAATAGTACCCTGTACACGTTTTGAAATGTCATGTACATGTGTTGTGGCAGGTACGCATGTTTAATAACATATACGGTTATTATAATACCCTTTGGAGCCCTCAATCCGTACGGTCGCGAAACCGCATCCCTAAGAACCCTTGAATCGGTTGAAGACCCTTTCCACCCTGGCAAAACGAAGATGAACTCCCCATTTTGATCACACACCCGCAAGAACGTTTGTGGCAATCTCTCCCTTTCTCGTCCTATATCGAGGTCGATCAACGACACTATACATTCACTTTAATGTATGTGCCGTCTAACGCACCTAGACAATTCTGTTTCTCTCAAGTGATCAAAACGAATTAAAAAAAAAACTATCGTTGCATGCATATTTATGACGTATTCATATAAAAAACTAAGTACTTTTTGTACCTGAAACCACTTCCATCTTCCATCGGTGCATGTATTTGTGATCGATTCTGGTTTTCTTAACAAAACAGTGTAAATTTGTAAGACTGCCCTAAGAACTGTGTTGAAATATCTCGAAACTGTCTCACCAGACCTCGAAAAGTTTCTATGTACCACTCGATTCTTGACATCGTGTGCAAGAATGTGTAGGAATATCACAACCATCTCTTCGACGTCCATACATCTTGTTGGTTTCAAACAACCAGTCGACCGTAGCATATTACATAGAATTGTAAAGGTATGTCTATCAATTCGGGTGCTTTCACAACATGCCAAGTCACTCTCGTAAATTAGGCGAAAGAAGGTCAACTGCCTAATACAGTGCCTAGAATATGTCGGTTGTCTCTCTATCCTTCGGTAGTTGTTCAATAACGTGGTTAGTGTTATGATCAACTGTATTTGAGACTGCGAAATAATTCTCATGATCGAAAAGAGGTCTTCAATAGTATCCATCTTTATAGGGAAAGGGATACACAAGTTGTTCCTGAAAGGGTAAGGTATTTGGCGGATTATGTTTCATGATTAAGAAAAAATAGCAAACGATGTCAAGCGTTGGTATTGGGCATATTAGGTTATAGTTTAAATTTATGGTGTTATTCCCAATGTACCTATAATAATCTAAAAATACATGTTTTCAAGGGCTTAGTGGGTTTTTTTTATCTAAGGATAGGTTTTTTTTTTTTTTTTTTTTTAAGGGCCCAATGTACCTATAATAATCTAAACTTGTCATTCACCGAAAGATGTGTTAAAACGATGTATATAGAAAAAAATATGCATTTTTCCATATTTTCAAAACTTGGTGAACCGATTGTATGAATATTGGTGTGCAATATTTTTTTAATTCTTATGTCACTGATTAGAAACTATATTTTTCAGAAATTAAACATTGGTTATAATATTAATACCATCGTTTCATTACAATTACATAATTTAAAAAACAAAAATCAATTTTGATTGTGAAACGATAGTAAGACATACTAAAATTAATCCTGAAACTATCTTGATAATAACACACCAAAATGTATAGAATATGATCTTATTGAAGCTGAAAAAAAGAAAGAATTGAAATGAACGTATTATTAGATTAAAAAAAATTACATTACAGTACTATTTCACCCATAATTAAATTTGAGAAGTATCAGAGGAGGTGAAAAACAATGAGGATCTCGCTCATCATCATGAACGAGATCCTCATTGTTTTTCACTCATTGAAATAAACGATTATTAGATAAATAAAATTACATAACAGTACTATTTTACCCATAATTCATAAAAAAAATTGAGAAGTATCAAAGGAGGTAAAAAAACAATGAGAATCTCGCTCATGAGGGGGATCTAGCGAGATCCCCCTCATGAGCGAGATCCTCATTGTTTTTCACCCATTGAAATTAGCTTATTATTAGATTAAAAAAAATTACATAATAGTACTATTTCACCCACAATTCATAAAAAATTTGAGAAGTATCAGATTAAAAAATATAGTGTTGCCAACCATTAATAAAAAAATTTGTGAACTAGTATTTCAAAAAAAAAATGTAACCAACAATTGACGAATAACATATTTCCATAAAAAAAAATTAAAAGAAATAAGTCCTAAAAAAAGGAGATACTCTGAACCTCAAAATAACAAACCTCCTCAAACTAATTAGGAACTATTTGTGCAATTAGTTTGGACCCCACAAGAAACACAAAATAATGATAGTTAGATTAGAAATAAAATAAAATAAATTGAACTAAGAAGTAACCAACAAAAAAAATAAAATAAATTGAACTAAAGAGTAACCAACAAAAGCATACATTTTTTAGTGGAGAAAGACAATGGAAATATGAAACGTGGAAAAAGACAGTGAAAATATAGTGAAGAAAGGCAGTGGAAATATAAAATGTATGAGTGAGAAGTCATCTATAAATAGAAGAGGGAGAAAGAAATGGTTGTTGGAGAGAGTTGGGTGCATTTATTAAAGAGTGAAATTAATTTAACCTCATTAATTAAAGAGTGAAATTAATTTGGGTGTTGTTGAAAGTAAGTAGCAGCCACGTTGGTAGTAAAGTCAAGTAAATAGAAATAACATATTTCCATAAAAAAAAAAAAAAAGGATCTCGCTCATGGGGATCTTCATGAGCGAGATCTTCCTCATGAGCGAGATCCACATTTCTAGCGAGATTTCCTTCTAGAGCGAGATCCTCATCACAAAATTAGCGAGATTCGGTCCACATTTCTAGTGAGATTTTCTTCTATAGCGAGATCCTCATCACAAAATTAGCGAGATTCAGCTCACATTTCTAGCGAGATTTCCTTCTAGAGCGAGATCCTCATCGTAAAATTAGCGAGATTTACTTCTAGAGCGAGATCCTCATCACAAAATTAGTGAGATTCAGCCCACATTTCTAGCGAGATTTCCTTCCAGAACGAGATCCTCATCACAAAATTAGCGAGATTCAAGCGAAATCCTCCTCACAAAATTAGCGAGATTCAGCCCACATTTCTAGCGAAATTTCCTTCTAGAGCGAGATTCTCATCATAAAATTAGTGAGATTTTCTTCTAGAGTGAGATCCTCATCACAAAATTAACGAGATTTCACTTGTCCAGGGTTGAAGTTTCGACTTATGTACAACCCTTTATACATATTGTTTCCAAGTTTTTCTTTGTTTGTCGAGTTATGTATGTCGAAACTTCAACCTACGACAACCCTAATATACATATTGTTTCCAAGTTTTTCTTTGTTTGTCGAGTTCTCAATGTTCGACCTCTACATTAATCCAATCCTCAACCCTCGATTTCTAGCAAAACAACAATATTTCTCTAATATAAAATGTCTAATATTTCTCTAATATAATAAGTTTTGAAAACAACCATATTAATATAAAAAGTCCTAGTTTTGAGGGGATAAAAAAGGAGAGTTTTGAGTGGGTAAAAAAGGGATTTTAATAACCCATAGGTTTCTTTATGGGCTTAACAAACATGGGTAATAAATCCCCACCCAACTCAACTTAACTCATACCCATTTATCAAACACCCCCTAAATAAACTGCTAATAGTAAATAACAAAAAGTTTTTGAAAAAAAATTAACAATAAATTAATCTAGATATCAAATTTAAAATCTATTGAAAGCAAAAGAACTAGAATTGAAAGTTTGAACGTGCAAGAACGAAAATTAAATACATAGATCAAAATAGTATTTTATTTTATTTTGTTTTTTTGCTAGGGTTTCTTTTTTGAGAGCCAGTGCTTAAAATATGCTATTTGGGTTGTTTTATACAATAGTCGCCCTCTTATAAAAACTATATTATTAATAGAATAAGCAAATAATATTAATTTGTCAAATAAACGTATTTGTCCTTTTTTCCTTTTTCCCTTTTATGCAATCTCATTAGGGTAATACTTGGGTGCATCCTGAGTATGACCCATCTTTATGCATTTCACTTTCAACACTCACATAAAGAAATCATTAAAATATTATAAAAAATAAATAAGAAGAATCTGTCACGTATCAAATTATGATTGGATAATTTGATGTGATATACTAAGTACTACCCAAAATGTATCTAAGTTTTTTTTTTTTTTCCTTTCAAATTAAGCAATGGACAAAATTGTCAGGGCCAAACCTACTTTTACTTTGTCTTGGCATTGTTTCACCTCCGCAAACAATAATAATGCTCAAAAGAACAATTATCAAGCATCATCCAATCTAATGCATGAGTTTAACCAAAACTTGTGTTTACCTCATTGTTGAGAATCTGACATTGGGAAAATCAGGAGATCTCGCATTTTTTTTATAAGATAGATGAGTTACTCCTCCCGTTGTCAATTAGTTTTGAGGTGAAATCTCATATTATCAAATATGGTATCAAAGCCCATAAAGTCAAGAAAGACCTTCAATCATAAACAATTACTTGACATTTAGAGATGCGTTTCATCTTAGTCACATAATGGACATATCTATATCGTCATAGACTCAAATGAATGTACCATATATTTAGATGAGACAAACAAATAGTATAACATAAGAAAAATAGTAAAAAAAATCTCACAATCAACATTTCATATACTACGTTACATCTGTTTTGTGATATACCAATTGTTGAAGCAAAGACCATTTTGTGAATAGGAAGTGGCAAAAGAAAATAAAATGTATGGGGAAACATGTCCGTGAAGAGTGGATGAGATTTAGGTGAATGCCGTTTGATTTGGGTGTCCCAAGTCAATGCCACTGCGCAGTTGGCTCATCATCTTGCCCTCAGCCAATTGCCAAAGTCAATACCCATTTATTCACTTGTCAGAAAAACCCTTAACCCATTCCTCATTATATCCTTGACTTTTGGATTTGAAAATTGCCAACTTCTAGACCTCGTAATCTTAGGTTGAGTTTTGAGACCCAACATGTTAATTCAGAATAAGACACTTCACAAATCTCTACGATAATATGATACGTACAAATAAAATGTCAGAATAAATCGATTGTTGTGTTATAAAAATACCGTTTTCTTAAAAATACTTCACCGCACTTTTTAATTGGAGAGCAAACATGACATTAAAATATCTGGTTTTGATATCATTTGACCTTAATTTTTTTTAAAAAATTATAATAGAGTTGAGAGAATTTAATATATATTGTATTTCAATTGAATTATGCTCACTTTAATTGATGCTTTTAATTCACTAGGTGTGGAATTGATGTCCATTCAATCCTTGAAGTTTCAAATAAACATTTTAGTCTTCGAGATTTGAAAAATAGTTCTAAATTGTTTTAAAGTTATAATCAATTGTCAATTGAGTAAAAAAAAAAAAAAAAAAGGAAGTGACAATTTTTAGATGATATGACAAATTTGATTTGTTTACCTCATTTGCCTAAACTTTGAAAAAAAAAAAAAGCATAAATAAGGCATTTAGGGTAAGAACTATCCTAAGACTATAATAACTATCTCTTGTTAAAGTAAATACTATTTAAAAACTCCTAGTTAGTTATAGTCAACATTATTTCACAATCCTCATTTGCTACGGTATTTATATTTTACATTCATCATTTTTTTTTTATTATTTGTTACAGTGTTTACTATTTTCTTTTCAAACTAAAATAGTTTACACTTTAAACACATATTATTATAACTCAAACTAAAATAATGTACACCTCAAACACAAACTATTATAACCCAACTATAATAACATAAGACTATAATAACAATTCCTAAAGTAATTTAAACATATGCATGAGGAAACTTAATTTAGTGCGAAGACTTCAATAAATGAGTTGGTATAAATTTAATTACTCCATTTCAAAAGTTGAATGATTGACTAAATTGGAGATTTAATTTTGATTAATCTCACCCTTTGTTGGAATGAAAATGGTTTTTTTGGCCCCTTGACGTTTTATATCTCTCTCTCAAGTTTAATTCTTGCACTGCACCCATTGATTGTCTTTGCAAATTGCAACCACTATTCTCTACCCATTTGCAGTTGTCCAATTTCAATCAATGTTCAAGATTCTCCCAACCTCATAACTCTATTATTGCACTAAATAAATCCTTTCAACCCCTCCATTATTATTAATGGAAAATATTACACATAACTATAGAGTCTGCATGCCTATGCCCATAATTTAATCCTTCATCTATTTTCCTTGTGACCCCTTTTCTTTCAATGGTAAAATTGATTATTTATAAAATGGAGATTAATCATTCAAGTTCTTACGTTGATTTTAAGCAATACTTGTACAAGTACACACCAATAATTATATGAAAAATTAGTTAGACATAAAATGTGTAAATAAAAAAAAAAAAGAAAAGAAAAAGAAAAAGTAAAGAATTTTAGGAATTAGGTGATTGAATTCAAATAATTGAGAGAGAAACAAAACAAGAACATTTTGTGGGGTGTGTTTTGTTGGGAATGAGATGACCAATAGAACAACTTTCGATGAATCAAAATTCTGTCTGTCCGAATGCGTTGTACTCACCAATTTCATTGCCATGTGAATCTGAAACTATATAATAAAATAAATTAAACTAATATATAAATATAATCTTTGAAATAATATTAATAATAACTAAAATATTATAATTAACCAACACCAATACCATTATATTTTGCTTGCCCATATGCCACCCCTCAACTTCATTCTGTCTGTCTCTTTTTCTTTCTTTTTTCTTTTTTTTTTCTCCTAATATAATTTGCAGATTTCAATTCACTTTTTCTTTTAAATTTTAAATAATCCATTGGGTTTCATAGTTATATTTTATTATATTCAGTTTTTCATATTTTCTCAAAAAGGTTAGAAAGAATTCAATTTTGAATTCAATAAATTCATGATTTTGCTTAACGAGCTGAGATAAATTTAATATCCTCCTTTTTACACTATTAATTGATGTCCGAGACAAAAAAAAAAATGGAATAGTAGCCAACAAGAGCATAGTTCAATCAGCATAATGTTCATACTATTAACCTCATGATTTGAGGTTCGATTCTCCCACCCTACACTTTAATTACAATACCTCTTTAAAAAAAAGGAATAGTAATAAAAATAAGTAAATAAATACTAAACAACTTCCTTTAGTTGTTGAGTGGGAAAATATATTACACTTGAAAGCTAGGTGTGTGTGGACTAAATTGACTAACGTTTCAAAATAATGATATCCATACTAAAGTGAGTTTAGTTCAACAAAATGGCATCGAAAGTTCAATCTCACATCCCTAGATTGTTGTACTAAAAGAAATAACGACGTCCATGTGATACTCATAAACATGTGAAAATACTTTTGAAAATGTCAATAGGAATTTAGGATCTATTTGATTGACAATCTAGATTTTATTTTATGTTTTTAGATTCACTTGAGTTATTTGATAGACAATCTATATTATGTTTTATATTTTTAAATTCACTTGTATTTGGTAGGCAATCTGTATTATATATTTAAAAACTATTTTGAAATTTTATAATCTAAACCATGCAAATTTTGAAAACTAAGGTGTACATGAGTTGAGTTGAGTTAGGTTGAGGGTGTTTTTTGAACCAACCCACAAACTTGAGTTAGTTGGTTTGGCAACCTAAAAGACCTAAATAAAGTACTCTTCAACCCAACCTTAAAATTTTGGGCTAGATTGGGTTGGATTGTCGTGTTATAACTTATTTTGTTTTTTTAATTAAAAATATGTAAATTTATATACAACACATGACTAATAATTAGAATCTCATAAAATTCAAATGCTAAATATCAAATATCTATGATATTTAGTGCAAACTTTAAACAAAGACAAATATCACAATAAGTTTAAAAGAAAAATATTAAAAACTCACAAATTAATCAATACAAAATAATCAAATTTTAAACAAAGAGAAACATATACATTTTATTAATATATATAAAATTTGGATTGGGTTGGGTCAACACAACTTTTTTTAGCCAACCCACCCCAAACGAACCCAACGAAAATAGTAAAAATTTAACCAAACCCAAACCAAGAACGAAATTAACTCGACCAACCCTTACATTTTAGATTAGGTAGTCTAGGTTGTTCGAGTTGTTGGGTTATTTGAACATCTCTACTGAAAATAATGTTTTTTAAATATATTTTTAGTGTATCCAGATTTTGAATTTTAAATTTTAAAATGTTGAACTTATCAAAAGAAGATTAAGAAATATAGTATTTCATGTTATAAACTCAATTCATTAAAAAAAAAAAAAATTAAAATACGTATTATATAATATATTATTAGTTATATAGTATTACAAAAATAATATTAATATAAAAAGATTAGCATAAAACGTCTTTAAAGATGAACTAATAATAATTTATATAGAAGTTAATATTTAGTTGATAATCATAATTTATAAATATAGTAGGACATGCATTTAAAACAATGATTTACATTAGAACCAAATGATTGAATTTACGAGTAAATACATAATTACAATTAAGTGAATTTTTTTAATTTAAAATTTTATATTTTCCACTGTGTGTAGGAAACAGGTGGTTGAATATATATGGGGGGTGAATTTTCAAATAGGCCTAGGAATAGGGTGGGAGGGAAATTATGAGATTTTAAAAAGGAAGAATAGAGGAAGGTGTAGTGAATTACGCATATTTTGCCCATAATGCCATGATTCTTTCGAACACCCACCCTGAAAGGCTGAAACCCAGCGGTTATGGACCTATGGTAACCAGGAACGACATGTCGGCATGGCGCATGGGGAACCCGATATGAATTCGTAGCCCATAGGGAACACTTTTATTTCTATATCTTTTTGGATAAGGCCATAGAAAGGAGGGGAAGGTAAATGAAGTTGGTTTCATTTCTTTGGAGCACACACATTCTTTTCCGCCTATCAAATGGCCTGTCTTCTTTGATGCCTTTTTCCATTTAAACTTCAATTATTATCATCTATCCTATTCATCTCCTCTCTCACACTTTTCCCCTTTTCACTATTTTGGTCCTACCACTCATGATTTATACACCCATATATGATACATGGATAGAGGAAAAGACCCAAGTTGGTAGACCAAGGTCGACAGGGCCCATATCCGATTAATACACCCATGGCTTGAGAAGGACTGATCTGAGTGGATTGGTCAAAGCCCATGAGAGAGCCTCGCAATAACTTAAAGAACTAGCAAGGGAGCCTAAAGTGAGCTAAGAGGACTCATGGCGATCCTAAAGGGAGCTCAGGGTACTTAAGAGCTTAATTAAAAGTAACTTAGAGAATCGATGGGGGAGCCTTGTGGTAGCTTAGAAGACTCATGAAGGAGTCTAGAGGTAGCTTAAAGGACCCATGAGGAAACCCAGTAATAACTTAGAGGATGCATTGAAAGTTTAGAGGTAACTCAGAAGACACACGAGAGAATAGAGATGTCCATTTAACCCGTAGGGCCCTGCCCCGAATGGGTAGGGAATCCCTAATTAGACGGGGAATGGGGAGAAAATTTTCTCCATTGGTTAAACGGAGATGGAGACAAGGATTATATTCCCTGCCCAGCTTCCTCGCCACGCCCTATATATATATATTACTCACTATACACATTGAGTTTATAATATAAAATAGTTATAAATATATAAACTAATTTTATATAATATATATGTATTATATATAAAGTTAATTAATTACATATAACTTTTTATTTGATATAGGAAGGAATTGAATTTCTCGTGGAAGCGTGTGAACACTGTGACATTGACATTTAATTTTGAAAACAACAAAATATAAAGAAATACATACAATACAATAGATAAACATTCATCCCTAAAGCATGCTTTCACAAAGGAAGAGGGGAAGAAAAAATAAATTTAGAATGTTTGTAACAGATAGAATTATAAGAGAAAAAAATATAAAAGTATAGTACCTCTTTGAAATATTTACAAATACGAAAGTGTTGACTAATCATCTTTTGAATTTTTTACCCTCTCTCTTGCATCTTCCCTTTTCTTTCCATTTTTTCTTTTCTTTCTTCTCTCTCTTTTTCTTTCATTTTCTCATTTTTCATTTTATTTTTTTCTCCATTTTCTCTCTCTCTCTCTCTCTCTCTATCTCTCTCTTTTTTTTTTTTTAAATTTTCTTTCATTTTTTGGATTTTAAAAATTTTTCTTTCTCGGGTTTTTTAAATTTTATTTCCTTTCTCCAGTTTATTTTTATTTTTATTTATTTTCTTTCCTTTCTCCTATTTATTTTTGTTTTCTTTTCTTTCTCCAATTTTTACTTCCATCTCCTCAATCTCCCAATCTCTCCAAACATCTCTCTCCCTCATCTTCCCATTTTCCACTAGAATCATTAAAAAAAGAAAAGAATTACGAGACTGAGTTTCAACAAGACTTGAAAGTGCCCAACTCATAAGTGACTAACACCAACAAGCCAATCATCAAGTTTGATTATTATAACGAAACTTTCACTAGAAGAAATTCGGGCTTCAATGTAGGTTGAAAATAATATTATCGGATGTATTATGTTGGTTGAAAAAATAGATCTTCAATGTCGGTTTTAAACCGACATTGAAGATGACCTACAATGTTGGTTTAAAACCGACATTGAAGGCCTCCCATTATTATTATTGTTATTTTAAATTTATCAAAATTTTTCATTTCCCTCTCGCGCGCGCGTCCCCTAAATTTCATCTCTCAGCTCTCTCACTTTACCAAAAGTACTGCAACCCTCGATCGGCCGTTTGCCTACCCAAACAAACTCTCTCCTCTCTCAGTAGCTGCTGGTCGGTCGTTTGCCTTCAGGTGGGGTTGTCTTCATCGGGCGATCATCGAAAACGAGCTCGTCATCCAAGCTTCTCCATCGCAGGTATATTTGAACAACATTTTCATTTGCCTTCAGGTGAGGTTGTCTTCCTTTGTCATTTGATAGTTGAATATTTGAACAACATTTTCTTTTGTCATCGAACCTAATAACCACCAAAAGAGCAGCTTGTCTTGTTGTATCCATTTAAGAAAATTTGGGTTTATCTTCTTCAGAGCAGATTCATAAAGTTTGGGTTTATCTTCATCTAAAACTTCTCTGGCAAAAATTCATCTGCAATCTTTGGATCTTCATTGATGTGTTCTTCAAGTCCATGACCTTGTATCACATAAAGTACTTGAAATTTTCAAGCAAGAATAATAAAGTACTCTGTGGGCAAAATTTCTTAGATTTTGAAGAATAATAAGTTTGGGAATTTATCTTAGTAGGTTCATATTTGATTCTACACTTTAAGGTGAAAAGAAATAAGCAAGAGTTACCTGAAATTGGTTTAGCTGAAAGAAATAAGCATTCTGTCAAATTTATACTTTTGTTTTTTACATTTAGGCTGTTGATTTTCAGCTTTTTTCTTGGTAAATTCCACTTTTAGTTTGTATTTCACAAATCTAGAAATCTGCAGCATAATAGTGATTGAGGATTTTACAGTGGATTTCATGTCCTTTTGTTCATAGGCTCTTCTTTTGTTGCATTCACAACCTTTTGTTCTTCATTTTTTATTGTACCATCTTGTAGCGTTATTTTTCATTGGAATGGAGAGGTGAGAGCAAGAAAGTATACTATCATCCTGATTAGAGCAATTTTATTGTAACATCTTGTGAGATCTCATGTCTTGTTTTCTTCATTTTTCTTGTAAACTCTAATTTATACGTAACGTGGTTAATGGTTCATGCTTGTCATCTCCACATGTTACCGTTTAAAGTCCTTACCTCCTATTGGCTTTAGCTTAGAATTTACTGCCAGTTGTTGTGTGGTGTTGAGTGAAGTTTTTCATTTGTTAGGTTCAAGTTTGACGTGTAAGGCTAAATTTTGATTTGAGGGATTGGAAGGCAAGATAGGAAGATTGCATTAACGTGTTTGTAAGAGGTTGACAAGGTGGAGAAGGTGCACCCAAACACAAAAAGGACTTCATAACAATATAATAACAAGGACAAGTAATATTTATAAGATGCTTATCTTAAAAGTCTAGTTGTTCTAAATTTGTTGAAGTTGCATATTTTCAATCATATTTTATGCTTTAAATTTCCCTTGTTATTGTTTTTTTAAGATTAAATTGCATATTTTACAATCATGGATAAGTCATGGATGAAAATGAATAGATGTCAGCTGAGTATGTGTTTAGGGGTCGAGGGTTTATTAAAAATGGTCTATAACATTCAAATATAATCGAATGTTATGAGTTGTCCATGTTTGAAGTGTGTTAATGCAAAGACTCTAGATGTGAACAAAATAAGAAAACACTTATTTTTTAATTGTATAAGTCAAAGTTATCAGACATGGTTTTCAGTTTATGAGTTTGGTTATTTATTATTTTTCCTACTTTGAATTTTTGTAACTTTGGTTATGGTATGATCATTCACCAATTAAGAGCTTTAGCCAGTCCTCCAATATGCCTAACGCTAATGGTACTATCAAATTATTGAATGACATGCCATACATAACATGAACGATGTAGACATGATCCGTATCTCTTTGAACAAGCATATATTTGGAAGAGACAAATTTATTTGTTTAGGTCGTGATGATCTGCTCCAATATTGCAATATGTTGAAATAGGCTACATGTGTATTTTGACATACATTGCGTAATTATTACTTATCTAGATTCACTCATGTATACTTTATTTCATGTTGATAAAATAATAACTTTTACTTTGTTTAGGTATCTTTGGGATGAATGGTCGTGATATTACAAGAAGTTTTTTTTTTTTTTTTTTTTTTTTTTTTTTTATAATGATCAAGCAAGAATATCGCCACACGTGAAGTCTCAAGATATCCAATCCAAAAATTTAGCCAATCAACTAGAATTGGGTAATTTACACCAAATAGTCCTCATTCCATATAACACAAGATAAGTGAATTGTGTTTATGTTGTGGCTAATTTGCATTATACACTTGTTGCTTATTATAATTATCATTGGATATTGATTGTAATCAACCTACAAGAAAATTGTGTTTATATTTTGGATTCTCTTCAAAGCAAGGTTCAAGAGGATTTTCATGGAGTTATAAATATGTAAGTGTAATTGAATTTTCTTAGCTCTTAATCGAAGTATTTATGTTTAACTAATGTTTTAAAACTATTTAGTGGATTGAAAACATGGCAAGCCAAGCACGATCTCCAACACTATCGGTTTTCTCCAAAATGGAAACCTGTAAAGGTAAATTTGTATTCATTTTTTAACAATTTATGTTCATTCGACTTCTTTATAACAATTTAACAATTGTTTTCAACTTTATATGCAGTGCCCTCATCAATTAGATTATGTAGGATGCGGGTACTATGTGCAAAAGTATATACATGAAATAGTGCATAATCCTACTACTCCCATTACTAGCCTCGTATGTAAATTATTTATTTTTTATATAGTGCTAGCTTTAATTTAATAAATGGACGTAAACTTATGTTGAGTTTATCTTTTTTTTCTTTTTTTCTTTTTTGTAGTTCAATACAAAAGATGCATATACGCAAGGAGAGATCGACGTAATTCGGACCCAATGGGCAAGTTTTGTTGGCAAATTTGTGTAGGATGTAATTCTTGTTTTTTTGTCTCAATAGAATGTAAAGGCTAACTTAGAATGAATTTGTAGATAAATTCATAGGTGGAAGACATGATCTGTTTATTATTGGAAGTTGTATTCTGGTATTGTGATTCTTGTTTATTCATGGAATTAGTACTACTAGATATTTGTGAATGAGAGAAATGATGGCTTTGGTGTAAGTATTCTATGAAAGTCTGGTTCTAGTATTGTGATTCTTGTTTGTGGATAAATTCATAGGTGAAAGACATGATCTGTTTATTATTGGAAGCTGTATTCATGGTATTGTGATTCTTGTTTATTCATGGAATTAGTACTACTTGATATTTGTGAATGAGAGAAATGATGGCTTGGTGTAAGTATTCTATGAAAGTCTGGTTTTGGTTGGCTTGGTGTAAGTATTCTATGAAGGTCTGTTCTGGATGTGATTTCTGTTTCTGTAGTGGATAAATTCATAGGTGGAAGACAAGATCTGTTTATTATTGGAAGTGTATTCATGTGTCGTGATTCTTGTTTATTCATGGGATTAGTACTACTTGATATTTGTGAATGAGAGAAATGATGGCTTTGGGTAGTAAGTTCTATGAAAGTCTGGTTTTGGTATTGTGGATTCTTGTTTGTGGATAAATTCATAGGTGGAAGGACCAAAATATTGATGGCGCTCGCATGCAATTTTTTTACTACTAGAACTGCCCACAGGCCAGACATTAGATGTATGCTAGTATGATAAATGAACGTTATGGCAGAATGTTAGCATGATAGACTGATAGTATAATATGATCAAAGTATGTTCTGGTATGAGATCTGAATTATTTATTTATGCACATAGACACTTGAATGCTAGTATGAGATGGCATGTGTTTCCATATGATTGTATTTGATCTGATGATGTTGAGGTATACATGTATGATGTAGAACCATGATGTTGAGGTATATTTGTATGTTGTAGAGCCATGATGTTGAGGTTTATATGTATGTCATAGATTCGTACAGTGATGATTATGATGTTGAGACTGTGCAAATGTCCTTACTGATTAGTTAGATGCCCATTAGATTTTGTGTTTCCTTCGGGATTCACCAGTTTGTGTTTCCTTCGGGATTCACCAGTTTGTGTTTCCTGCGGGATTCACCAGTTTGTGTTTCCTTCGTGATCCACAAATTTGTGTTTTCTTCGGGATTCACCAGAGATAGTGGACGTACTTAACTACAGTAGGATAGGACTCAGTCTTCTTTTTGTTTCATGTGTATATGTGTCCCATGAGGACTAGAACAGTTTATATGTTTCACCAGAGGTGGGGTATCTAGAGGACATATATGCCTAGCCTGACCCCAGTAGTGGGGTTACTTACTGAGTATTTTATACTCATTCTTTTTCATGTTGTTGATTCAGGTAAAGTGGAGATGCACCGACGACGGACAAGCGGAATTCGTGATTGAGCCACTGGGACTAGTTTTTACGCTTCCGCATCATGAAATTTAGAGTTCTTTTCATGTTTCTCTCAACTTTTAGTTTTGATGTTTAAAACTCACTTTTAAGAATTGTTTTTCATATTTCTTTATTATCCTTCATGAATTATGGATACCCTATTATTATTTTAGTATTTGAAATTAATGAAAGTCTTTTGAACTTACCTTATTTAATTAGCATTTATTTCGCCATAACCAAGTGTCGTTTTGAATTCCATGCATGTATGCTTTTAGTAACGGCCTAACTTAAGTTCTAGGGGGTTGGGTCGTTACACAAACGATTGTACAGCTTTTGCTAAATGATCGCATAACATTTGTTAAACGATTGGGCATCGTCTCTACGATAGGCCTTGTCATCTCCCACTTGTTGAATCGTTTACACGATTGTTCCTTTGGTCTCTTCCTCTAACCAAGTCCATACAGAGCCCACACTTCTGGATTCTCACACCGAGAATACCAAGGTAGCCATTGTGGTAGTGTCGTACTCAACTCAACATAGTGGAGGTTTGTTGGAAGTCGTTCATTGAGTTCGTGGTGTTCGTGTGGTGGTTGCTGATTGTTCGTGATCTTGGAGATCGCTGAGTTTGAGCACTCATGTGTTGCAATCTTGGAGTCTGTTCGAGCGTTCGTGATCAGAGGTATTGAAGATGAGTCTTCAGGCACTAGGTAGGCGATCGTTTAGGCGCGAGGTATGCGATCGTTTAGGCACTGAGCGACTATCGTATAGGCTCTCATGTTTAAGTGATCGATTACTTTTTCACACCAACGCAAACCTTCGATCTTTTTCCGAACCTTCAAAATGAAACAAATTTCATTTTTATTCATCGATTAAAATAACCAACGCTGTACCCCATTAACGCACGTCCGAGAGAGATTTTAGGTTAATTATCATATAATTAACCAATTAAATTATTAATAAATATAATATGATTAATAAACATGATCCACTTGTATGTCACTACATACATGCTTAAGTTACATAAAGACAACCAGAGATTTTAAGTTTATTAGTTTGTGATAAAATAAAAACATCTAAATATGCAAAGTCAAGAAGTGAAGTAAATATCATATATATTATACATCACAAGCGTTCGTACAAAATTGTTTACAAACTACAGGACACAAGACTTTAGTGCATCAACCCCAACACTGCTCATGAGGGCGGTCCTTTGATTTGTATTGGTGAGAGTGGCTAGATTGCCAACTCAACAAGCCTACTATTTTGGGGATTCGTCTGATTGGGGAGCTGGGAACTCAGCTACACAAGACAAAATTTAGTACTTTCCCGAAGCAGGGGTAAGTAGATAAATTGCTCCCTTAAGGGTTGATTCTTAGTCTTGAACATAGTGGCCACACCCTCTCTTAGGAAGAGAGGATTCAATCATAGTAGGACTATGACTTATTGTTCATTACAGGAATCAGTGGTACTTAAAAAGTTAGATGTAACTATAGGGGAAAAATGGTAAATTGGTCCAACTGTACTTACGAGCGATTTGTGAAGGATCATCGCACTATTGACTGGTTATATCTAATGGACACAGAAATATATCTGTTGTGCGAAGAGTGCAACTTTCGGTTTTTAGTGGAGTGATCAACAGTTAACGAATGGTGGATCTCATGATTAAAGAGTTTAGTAAGTTATTCACATGCCGTTGGAGCTTCAAGCTACAGGTCTATAAGGTCCCCTTGGTAGCTCAATGGGTTCAAGTTGAGAATCAAATTTTGGATTAGTTTGAAGTGTTCAAATTAACAAGTGGAAATTTAATTATATGTGATAAAATTTAATTTATTCAATTGTATGTGATATAATTGATATGATGTATTAGGTACATTAGTTGGAGGAGGTAATATAAATATGATTTATATTAAATACCATAACATAGAAAAAGAACTATGGTTTATATGTTTCATACGAAGAAATATTAAAACTATAGCTTATAAATATAATATGATAAGTTGGTTATCATATTTATTTATATTAATTATATGATAACTATTCTTTTTCTTTAATAACGGATTGAGTGGGAGGTTATTGGAAATTATGGTAACTGTGAGATAAAAAGGAAAATTGTTTTCAAACTTGGTTAGATGATTCATTTGTGTCGTTTGACAAAAGAAGTAACTATCAAGTAAAAACGTTTTACTAAACGATAATGCCTCACAACCTACACGATCGAGTATCGAGTTTACTATACAATAGTTACTCGCTTACTCGTTGCTACACGATCGAGTAGCAAAGTCTATACGATAGGCTTCATTTTTCTAAACGATCGAGTACCTAGTCTATACGATAGACTTCATCCATCTCCCACCTATTCGATCGTCTACTTGATTGTCTACCTTCTCCTTTCCTCTATCCAAAGTCACACAGAACCCACAACTCCTAGATTCTCACACCGAGAATACCAAGGTAAAACTTGTGGTGGTGTTCCTGTTTATTAGAGAGTCGAGGATCAAGTTGGACTTGATAGTAATCGAGGATTCTTCAGTTCGTGCTGTTGGCTAATCTGTTCATTTCATTCAAGTACTTCTGTGGTCGCGTTGGAGATTGATCGAGGGATAGTTGAAGAAAGGTTCTTCAAAGGTTTATATACTCTATCCCTTGTTCATTCTTTTAAGAAGCATACTTGTAATTTATAGTATATGCATAATCGTTTTCGTTTAGACTGTAATTTTTTATGTTCATTCTCAATGGGATTTGGAACGATCCACTTCTGCTCACTGGATCTCTATGTTTAGATTTCCTTCAATTGGTATCAGAGCTAGGTTGTTCTGATATTCCAAATTACATTGCTGTATTGAACTTTATGTTACAGTCTTGGTGGGTTTTAAGTGTGTTCTATAATGCATTTAAGTGTTAAATGTGTTTTTGGATGGTTTGATCGATGTTTTAGAATGATGACCTCTTTTTTAAAGCTTTCTTTTACTTTCAAAATTAATTTGTAAGGGCCCCTGCGTTTTTGGGCATAATTAACTTGCTATCGAGTCCATATTCAAAGTGTTTGAAGAGTTTTGAGTCGTTTGTGATGAAGTGTCAAAGAAGCATGAAGACGCTATTCTCATCGAGGAAGAAGAAGACCAAACATTTTTCGTATCGTGTAGCCAAGGTTAAAGGATCGTTTAGATTTGGCTAAACGATCAAGTAGAAAAGTTATAACTCGATCATGTAACATTACTAAACGATCGTATGGCTGATGCTAAACGAATGAGTAAAGTGTTTACTCGATCGGTTTGCGTTGGCTACTCAATCCTGTAATTTATGGGGGTAAACAATCGTTGAGTATATGATACTCGTTGCTTGATAGGAGCATGCAATGAACGATCGAGTAGGCTAGCATGTTTCATCGCATAGTCACTGGCTATTCAATCACTCGGTATTGGATACTTGTCGTTTGCTCTTCGATCGACTAGATGATCATGTTTCATCGCATAGTTTTTGTCTACTCAATCGTTTAGGCATGCATTTAAACTTGTTGTGTTGCACGATCGAGTGGTCTTCATGCTTCATCGCAGAGTTAAAGGTACACGATTATTGCTACATGATCATGATTACTTGACCAACGTTACTCAACAATCACAAAGAAAAGCTACACGATCAGTGGAACGAGGATTCACCTGGCTGGTTCAAGACCTGGTTTGCTTATCTGAATCGAATTTTGAGGCATATTATCTCAATCCATCATTATTTTAATGTACATGAGATGTATGTTTATTTATATGCCATAATGTATGACATATAGATTTAAAACCAACCTTAGGTTATGCATTTATTCATGCATCTTCTTTATATTATAAGTGTTATAATATAGTAGATTGCATGAATAAATTACATTAAAGTATGTTCATGCATCATATAATATAAAAGTTACATTTATGCATGCATTAAACATATTTATGCATCATCTTTATATTATAAGTGTTATAGTATAAGGGTGTATGAGAGCATGTATGCTTGGTTCATTAGTTTGTTATATAAGAGTTATATAAAAGTAGTAATGAATGAACAATGCATGGAGCATGACACTTAGGTTTATTTATAAGAGTTATAAATTCCTTGAGAATGTGTTGCTTCACATTGTGGTTGATTTTGATTATTTCATTTTTTATAAGAGTTATAATTAATGAAAATAGAATTAAAATCAATAACCAAGAGTTGTATGCAAACCTAGGTAAAATCATATTTTAAAAAAGGTTTTAAAATTTGATTGAAATATACCTAAGTTCATGGTTCTAATGAGATTAGAAACCTAAGTTTAATCTTTTAAATCGGTTTAATAGGATTAAATTGATTTCCATAAAAGATTAAAATTTTAATATATCTATCTATAAGGGACCTTTTATCTAAGGCGGGTTTTGGTTAGGCTGGGGTATTTAAGTTGACGAAAACGGAGCACCCCTACCTGGGAACCTACCTGAAAAGGTGAATTAGATAGATTTGCTACAAGCATGCAATAGTTGATTAGAGTTCGTTAAAGTGTTTAATGAATGATGATCAAAAGTTGTTTAACTTTCCAAAGTAAGCATTACTTTTGGGCAAACTAAACAGTCACTTAATTAAAATAATTAATCGTGTTTTTTTTAAGTAAACTAAATCCTAGGTTCCTAAAATAGTCAGTGGAAGGAAAAGATATATATGATATGTCAATTCCACTCACGTTTCTCCCTGCATGTTCATGCCGTGAGATTCATGCTTGGCCTCATGGTGCCCTGGGAGCATCCCCCTTCAGATGGTGTTTGCATGGGTCAATATCAAGGTGAACAGAGAGAGTATTTATAGTAAGTGGGTGAAGGATGAGTGTCAACATGTCCTGCAGTCTCTTTCATTGGTTTGCACTGTGAGATCTTTTTGCACAGCCTCATGGTGCCCTGGGAGTGTCCCTCTTTGGATGATTTGTGCAGTTGGTCAATATTAAGGCGAACTCTAAAAATGGATAGGGTCGATTTAATTTTTGCCTCAATCAGATTTTTTCCCTTCGAATCTCTAGAGTCTAAAATGAAGGGTCACACTTATGGGAAATTGTTAAGCAAGTTAATGATTTCTTGATCAAATCAATGATGGTTAGTTGTTATAGGAACAAGAGTTGTTATGGTATAATGATTAGTTGAAAATGTCTCAATTCAGAGGAAAGATAAATTGACTACCCTTCGGTGGCATTTGTCCTAAACCACTGAAGCGTCATTGCAAAACTAGATATCACACGGGGTTTATTTGGATTTTGCTAAACCAGATTGGATTTGTTTTTCAAGAGTATTTGCTAAAATCTAATGTAAATTAATATGTTCGTTTTTTCAGCAACATGTCATTGTATGATTTTTCGTTAGTTGCCTTTTCTAATTCGACTGATTACAAACATTGGAAGGAGTCTATTAAAACGTATTTCGTAGTGAACGACATCAAGTTGTCATAGTTAAGAAGTGTCTTCAAGTTCCGACCTTTGATGCACCAAAAAATGTTCGTAATGCATATGAGGTATGGATGAAGGCTAATTCGATGGCCCGACTTCACATTTTGACTAGCATACCTGATGCATTGTCTAAGAGGGTTGGGAACATGGTCATTGCACGTGAGATCATGGACTCGTTGCAAGAATTGTTTGAATGTCAGTTCTCACTATTTGAGCAAAATGGATTGATGACAAAGAAACCAGTAATATCAGTTCCCAACATAATCTCCAATCCTCCTTGAATGTCAAGGGACTAAAAGAGAAAGCAATTGTTGCTTACTCAGATGAAGCTCATCGATGAGAATTGTTCTCTGAAATGGAACCTCGAGCTTATATATGTTCTGATACTGATCCCACTACTCTCCAAAAGAGAAAGAAGTCTAAAGGCGATAAATGTGATTTATTTGTCTTGGAGATGTGTTTGGTAGAGAATAATGATTCTGCCTGGATATTTGATTCAGGTGCCACCAACCACGTATGTTATTCTCATCAAGGATTTAGTTCCTTGAAAAAGTTGGAAGATGGAGAGATGACTCTTCGAGTCAGTACTGGTGAGGTTGTTTCAGCTGTTGCTATAGGCAGACTTAAGTTATTTTTAGATAAGAAACATTATCTGTTACTGGATAATGTTTATGTAGTTCCTCATATCAAGAGGAACTTAATTTTAATTTCTTGTCTGATTGAACAAGGTTATTCCATCTCATTTTCTGAGAATAAAGTATTTATTTTTAAGAATGTTATAGAAATTGGGTTTGGTTCAATGGAAAATAACTTGTATGTACTAAGGCCATTAGTCATAAAAGCCTTGCTTAATACTGAAATGTTCAAAACATCAACAACTGCAAAAAGACCAAGGGTTTCTCCTAAGGAAAATGCCCATTTTTGGCATCTAAGGTTAGGTCACATCAATCTCAATAAGATTGGGAAGTTGATGAAATGTGGACTTCTAAATGGTTTAGAAGAAAACTATTTGGCCGTTATGTGAATCATGCCTTGAAGGCAAAATGACCAAACAACCTTTTACTGGAAAAGATTATAGAGCCAAGGAAACCTTGGAGCTTACACATTCAGACCTCTGTGGTCTGATGAGTATAGGAGCTCGAGGTGGGTATGAATATTTCATCTCTTTCATAGACGATTATTCAAGATATAGGTATCTATACCTAATGCAACATAAGTCTGAAGCTCTTGAAAAGTTTAAGGAGTATAAGGTTGAAGTTGAAAATTTGTTAGGTAAGAAGATAAAAACACTATGATCTGATCGTGGTGGAGAGTATATGAACTTAGACTTCTAGAACTATATGATAGAACATGGAATCATGTTCCAACTCTCAACCCCAGTTACACTTCAGCAGAATGGTATATCAGAAAGGAGAGATAGAACCTTGTTGGACATGGTTCGGTCTATAATAAGTTATGCTTATCTACCAGACTCGTTTTAGGGATATGCAGTGGAGACTGCATTACATTTTGAACAATATTCCCTCGAAAAGTGTTCTTAAAACACCTTTTGAGTTATGGTGAGGCTGTAAAGGTAGTGTACTCCATTTCAGGATTTGAGGATGTCCAGTCCACGTGCTTGTGGCTAACCCTAAAATGTTGAGACCTCGTTCGGAAGTTTTCCTATTTGTAGTTTAACCCAAAGAAACGAGGGGTGGATACTTCTATGATCCAAGTGAGAACAAGGTGTTTGTATCGACAAATTCCAACTTCTTGGACGAAAACCACATAAGAGATCATAAGCCACAAAGTAAGCTTGTTTTAAATGAGATTTCTAATGAGACTATTGATAGTTCAACAAGAGGTCTTGAACAGATTGATAGATCAAAAAAAGCTGTTGATGTCGGTTCATTTAGTCAACCATCTCAAGAGTTGAGACTGCCTCGACGTAGTGGGAGGATTGCGAACCCACTGGAATGCTACATGGTTTGACTGAAACCCAAAACATCATATCTGATGATGGGGTTGAGGCTCCATTTTCTTATAAGCAAGCAATGGAGGATGTTGACAAAGATGTGTGGATTAAAGTCATGAATCAAGAAATGGAGTCTACGTACTTCAATTCCGTCTGGAAACTTGTGGACCAGCCTGATGGGGTAAAACCTATAGAGTGTAAGTGGATCTACAAGAGGAAAAGAGGAGTAGGTAGAAAGGTGCAGACCTTTAAGGCTAGACTTATGGTAAAAGGTTATACCCAGGTCGAGTGAGTGGACTATGAAGAAACATTTTGACCGGTTGTCATGTTGAAGTCTATCAAGATTCTCCTGTCCATAGCCACATTTTATGATGATGAGATATGGCAAATGGTCGTCAAGACTCCCTTTTTGAATGGTAATCTTGAGGAGACCATCTACGTGGCTCAACCAGAAGGATTCATTACTCCAAATCAAGAGCAAAAGGTTTGCAAGGTTAATAGGTCCATTTATAAATTGAAACAAGCATCTAGATCTTGGAACATTAGATTTGATAGTGCGATCAAATCATTTGCTTTGATCAGAATGTTGATGAATCTTGTGTTTACAAGAAAATCATCAATAACTCAGTAGCTTTCCTTGTGCTGTATTTGGATGATATTCTACTCACTGGAAATGATGTAGGTTTTCTGAATGACATTAAGAAGTGACCAGCCGCCGAATTCTAAATGAAAGATTTGGGAGAGACACAATTTTTCTAGGGATCGTAAGAACAAAAGGTTGGCCTTATCTTAGGCATCGTACATTGACAAGATGTTGATCAGGTACTCAATGCAGAATTCCAAGAGGGGGTTTATTACCTTTCAGACATGGAATTGTTTTGTCTAAGGAACAGTATTCTAAGACACCTCAAGAGGTTGAGGAAATGAGATAGATTTTCTATGCATCGGCTGTTGGTAGCCTTATGCATGCAATGTTATGTACTAGACCTGACATTTACTATTCAGTAGGGATTTTCAGTCGATATCAGTTCAATCCAGGATTAGATCACTAGACGGTGGTCAAAACGATTCTCAAGTATCTTCGGAGAACGAGGGACTACATGCTTGTGTATGGAGATAAGGTTTTGATCCTTACAGGATACAAAGACTCTGACTTTCAGACTGATAGAAATTCTTGGAAATCGACATCAGGGTCAATGTTCACTTTGAATTGAGGGGTTGTAGTTTGGCAAGCATCAAGCAGGGATGCATCGCGGACTCCACTATGGAAGTCAAATACGTAGCCGCTTGTGAAACTGCTAAAGAGGTTATTTTGGCTTAGAAAGTTCCTTACCGATTTGGAAGTTGTTCCAAATATGTCTTTGCCGACCACACTCTATTGTGATAATAGTGGGGTTGTGATAAATTCTAAGGAACCTCGGAGTCATCGAAGAGGCAAGCATATAGAAAGGAAGTATCATTTGATCAGGGAGATTGTGCATCACAATGATGTGATAGTCACGAAGATCACGTCGAAGCACAACATTGTTGTTCTGTTTACAAAGGCTCTCACAGCTAAAGTGTTCGAGGGTCATCTAAAGAGTCTAGGACTACGGGACATGCGATACCTTGTCTAGGGCAAGTGGAAGATGATACTCGGGTATAAAGTATCCCCTAGTTTATTGTATACTGTACTGTTTTTGTATTGTACATTAGCTCCCGAGGCATTAGGACAAGTGAGAGATTGTTGGGATTGGTGTCCTAATTCTCTTGGTAGTCTCGTAGTTTGTAAACACTTTGTGAACATATTGTTATTAATAAAATAAGTGTTATTTTATAAGCATTTACTTAATCCAATAAACTAAGATCCGTGGTTATTTTATGTAACTTAAGCATGTATGTGAGATATACAAGTGGATCAATAACCTCAATGGTTCGTAGTATAAGGATAAAGGAGAGATTCCTTATCCTGGTGACACGACGGATACAACCCGCTTTATAGATGTTACAAGTATTGTAAAGTGCTATAAATGGTTTGATCCTAACCATTCACGTGGAGACATGCAAGCGAGGGTATCCCATACAAAGAGTTGTATAAGACTGGACTACGAGATGATTAGTCTCTTTATATAACACCGTTGATAATTGAGACTTACATTTCACTAAGATGACCATGGGTGACATGATCTTAATCTTGAGTAAGTTGGGAACTCTTGCTCATGAGAGCGGTCATTTGATTTGTATGGGTGAGAGTGACTAGATTGCCAACACAACAAGCCTACCATTTTGAGGATTCGTCTAATTGGGGAGTTGGGAACTCAGCTACACAAGATAAAATTCACTCATTTCTCGAAGCAGGGGTAAGTAGATAAATTGTCCCTTAAGGGCTGATTCCGGGTCTTGAACATAGTGGCCACACCCTCTCTTGTGAAGAGAGAAATCAGTCATAGTAGAACTATGACTTATTGTTCATTAGAGGAATCAGTGGTACTTAAGGAGTTAGATGTAACTATATGGGCAAAACGATAAATTAGCCCAACTGTACTTACGGGCGATTTGTGAAGGGTCATCGCACTATTGACTGGTTATATCCAACAGATACAGAAATATATCTGTAGTGCGAAGAGTGCAACTATCGATCTTTAGTGGAGTGACCAACAGTTAACGGATGGTGGATGTCGTGATTAAAGAGTTTAGTCAGTTATTCACATACCGTTTGAGCCTCAAGTTACAGGTTCATAAGGTCCATTTGGTAGCTCAATGGGTTCAAGTTGAGAATAAGATTTTTAGTTTGAAATGTTCAAATTAACAAGAGGAAGTTTAATTATTTGTGATATAATTAAATTAATTAAATTATATGTGATATAATTGATATGATGTATTAGATAAATTAATTGGAGGAATTAATATAAATATGATTTATATTAAATACCATAACATAGAAAAAGAACTATGGTTTATATGTTTCATATGATGAAATATTAAAACTAGAGGTTATAAATATAATATGATAAGTTGGTTATCATATTTATTTATATCAATTATATGATAATTATCCTTTTTCTTCAATAACCGATTGAGTGGGAGGTTATTAGAAGTTATGGTAACTGTGAGATAAAAAGGAAAATTGTTTTCAAAATTGGTTAGATGATTCATTTGTGCAGTTTGACAAAAGAAGTAACTATCGAGTAAAAACGTTTTACTAAATGATAATGTCTCAGCCTACACGATCGAGTATCGAGTTTACTATACGATAGTTATTTGCTTACTTATTGCTACATGATCAAGTAGCAAACTCTATAAGATAGGCTTCATTTTTCTAAACGATCGAGTACCTAGTCTATATGATAGGCTTCCTTTGTCTAAATGATTGAATACCTAGTCTATACGATAGACTTCATCCATCTCCTACTTACTCGATCATCTACCTCTTCCTTTCCTTTATCCAAAGTCAAACAGAGCCCACAACTCTTGGATTCTCACACCAAGAATACCAAGGTAACCCTTGTGGTGGTGTTCTTGTTCAGTTCGAAGGTCGATGATTGAGTTGGACTTGATAGTGATCGAGGATTCTTTAGTTCGTGTTGTTAGTTGATCTGTTCATTGCATTCGAGTACTTCTGTGGACACGTTGGAGATTGATCGAAGGATACTTGAACAAAGGTTCTTGAAAGGTTTGCATACTCTATCCCTTGTTCATTTTTTTAAGAAGCATCCTTCTAATTATAGTATATGTAGAATCGTTTCTGGTTAGGCTGTAATTTTTTTGTGTTCATTCTCAATCGGATTTAGAATGATCCACTTCCGCTCACTGGATCTCTATGTTTGGGTTTCCTTCAATGGAGAGACTAGTGGGGATGGAAAAGTACTTCAGCAGACGACTGGAAATATGTGGCGGGAGCAAAATCAACAGAATTTCTATCGGCCCCTATTCTATTATATATGCAAGGGGCAGCACAAGGCGAGTGAATATCCGAAACGAGCAGCCTTTAATGCTTTTCAAGCCTCATTAGCCTGGATTGGAAAGGCAAAGCTGTTAAAGTAGAGGACGAGAATGTTCAAGATGAAGAAGATGAAACCCCCCGAATTAAGGTCGTAAGATTTTTAGCTACGATCTAGAAGAATGTGGGAGAAACAAAGGAATCCCAAAAAGGCGAACTGATGTATGTTGATGCTTAGGTTAACCATAGATCGGCAAGAAGTACCATGTGTTGGGGTTGATGCCCTAAATATCGTATGGTTCTATAGTTTGTAAACTTTGTATGAAAAAACATTTATGTGATTAATAATATTTGATATTTTATTCACTTTGCCTATGAAATATATGATATTTTAGTTGCATTAACCATAAACCAATAAACTAACATCCATGGTTATCATTGTAGCTTTAACATGTAGGTGGAGACATACAGGTAGATCATGTTTAAGTGATAACCTAAATGGTCTGTAGTTTGTGGATAAGGCTGGGTACCTTATACTGGTGACACTACGAGTATGACCCGCTTAGTAGATGTTACAAATGTTGTAAAGTGTTATAAATGATATGATTCTGATCATTCATGTATTAGACATGCGAGCGAGGATATTCTATACAAAGGAGTTTGTATAAGACTAGACCAAGAAATGTTTAGTCTCATTATATAACGTTGTTCATAATAAAGACTTTCATTTCGCTAGGATGACCACAGGTAGCATGACTTTAATCCTGAGTGAGTTGTGAACTCCTATCTATGAGGGTGGTACTTTGATTTGTATGTGGGAGAGTGACCAGATCGTTAACTCAACAAGTCTACCATTTTAAGGATTCGTCTGATTGGGGAGTTGGGAACTCAACTACACAAGATGGAATTCACTCATTCCCTGAAACAAGAGTAAGTAGATAAATTGCTCCCTTAAGGATTGATTTCAGATCTTGAATAATGTGGCGCCACACTCTCTCTTGGCCAGAGAGGGGTTTAGTCATAGTGGGACTATGATCTATTGTTCATTAGAGGGATCAGTGGTACTTAACGATTTCGATGTAACTACAAAGACAAAACTGTAATTTGACCCAGCTGTACTTGCGAGCAATTTGTGAAGGGTCATCGTACTGTTGATTGGTTATATCCAATGGATACAGAAATATATCTGTAGTGCGAAGAGTACAACTGTCGATCTTTAGTGGAGTGCCCGATAGTTAACGAATGGTGGATAATGTGATTAAAGAGTTTAATTAATTATTCACATACCGTTGGAGCTTCAAGCTACAGGTCCATAAGGTCCCATTGGTAGCTCAAAAGAATTTAGTTGAGAATCATCTTTTGGGTTAATTTAAAATGTTTAAATTAATAAGAGGGAATTTAGTTATATATGATATAATTAAATTGATTCAATTATACATGATATAATTGACACAATATATTTGATACATTATTGTTTAATTGGAGAAATAATTATTTGAATGAGATTCAAATAGTTGTTAAATTTAATATAAATATGATTTATATTAAATGTCATAAAATAGAAAAAAAGAACTATAGTTTATATTGTATATGATGCAATATTAAAATTATATGTTATAAATATAATATGATAAGTTGATTATCATATTTATTTATATTATTAATTATTCGATAATTATCCTCTTTTTCTCTCTAACCACCTTATTGGGAGGTTAAGCGGTTTATTATGGCAAAGGGAATAAATGAAATATGATTTTATTATTCCAAATAGAATTGTTACACGATTGAGAGATACCGATTTGGTTGAAAGCATATGTGATAGACTTCTTTCTCTATACGATTGAAGAAAACTCTATGCGATAACTTGTTCTTCATTTAATCATCTTTCTCCTCCAAACCAAAAGCTCCCTCCTAACCATTATAGCCAGAACTCACCATTCCTGGGTTCTTACCCCGAGAATACCAAGGTCATCAAGTGGTTGTGTCCTCTTTTTGTTCAAGATCTTTGCTGTTTGGAGAGTTCGTGACTGTTCGTAGTGGTTGTGACATAACGAGGGATTTACTTGAAAAAGAGTTCTTCAAAGGTATAATCTCTGAACTTTGTTTCTTATTGAAAAACATATTGTAATTTAGTTAAAGTGCGTAATCTGTATGTATTACAATAAATGTTTATGTTCAATTGAAATGAGATTTGGAAGATCTACTTCCACTCATAGGTTCTCTGTAAAACGAGATCCTTCATCATGGTCGACCCAGGAGTCACCCATAACTTTATGTCCGAAGTAGAAGCTAGACGGTTGAATCTCCGTTGGGAAGGTGGCACAGGTAGAATGAAAGCAGTGAACTCTGTGGTCTTGCCTATTACAGGAATGGTAAAGATAGCAGTCACAAAGTTGGGGGATTGGAGTGGCCCTGACGATTTCGTGATCGTGAAAATGGATGACTTTGATGTGGTGTTGGAGATTAAATTCTTCCTTAAGCACCAGGTAATACCAATACCTCTCACAAAATGACTACTGATTACAGAGTCTACACCCACCATTGTGCATGTCGGGATCAGACAGCCGAATGGGATGAGGATGATCTCGACCCTCCAATTGGAGAAGAACTTTACCCACGAGTCAGTTGAAACCATGGAAGAGAAGGCACCTCAAGATATTTTGTGTGTCTTGGAGAAGTGTCGTGTTGTCGAGTCGGCTAGTTTACACAAGTCCATGCCTCCAAAGAGGAGCAAAAAAAGAAAAAGGAAGCCTAGACACCGAGAGTTCCTACCAGGGGACAGGGTTCGAGTAAACTTGTGCCTTGGACTGATAGGATATACAAGCATGCAAAGAAAGCAAACATAATTAATAAGCACTCTAATTACATTTAATTTGAGTTTTATAAGCATGTTTAAAAAGAAATTTAAGAAGGGGGTTTCTTAACAACATACCTTTGATGAGTTCTCCCAACTTCAAGTTGCTCTTCACGTGATTCCAGATCTAATTCAGTAGTGAACCACCAAGAGATCTTCTCTACTATTCCCAGCCTTGAATTTGAGTGGTGGAACTTCAATTAGAGTGAATTTTTGAAGGGTGTATTTGTGGATTTTTTTGGTGAAACTGAATTTCTGCAACATTCTTCTAAAGAACACATAAATTCACGCTTCCAATCATCAATTTTAGAGCTTTTATACACAAAGTTCATGCAAGCACTCAAACTCAGCTCAATGCCAACAGTAACTTGATGAAGAAGTGGTATTTGTGTGTAAATTTGGGAGGAACACCTCCTACTTGGTATAAATGTGGGAAGAACCCACTCAAACCAAGTTTTCATTTTTCCAATTTCAAATTTTAATCAATTCTAAAATTAACTAAAATTTGATTTAATTAACTCATAATTAATTAAATCTAAAGCACCAAAATTCAATTTCTTGAATTGAATTGAAATTTAAAATTAATTTGATTTTTACTTAATTAATTAATTAAATAATTTAATATTAAATATTAAATTAATTACATACCCAATTTAAAATATGAATCCTATTCATGTAATTAGTATTTAAATCAATATTTAAATATTATATACTCTCCAATTTCGTTTAATTTCAATAAATTAAACATTGATTATATCAAATATAATTATACAAACCCTAATTTGAATTTGAACAATCCAAATTGATATCATTCAAAATTCACTTAATTTATTAATTCATGGTGTTCATGTTTTACGAATTGGTAGAGGGACCTTATAGACCTACAGATCATGAGTTCCAACGATTTATGATCGTTAACTATTAAGGCATACTTGCTATAGCTCGATAGTTGCACTTCCTCACTGTAGATATATTTGTGTCCACTTGATTTAACCATATTAGTAAGTCGACCCTTCACAGGTTGTTCGTAATAACGACTAGGTCAATACACTGTTTTACCTCCGATATTACGTTTTGCTCCTTAAGTTCCATTGATCCTCTAATAAACAATTGGTTTGTGATCCAATCACTAAACTAGACACCTCTTGGGCTAATGAGAGGGTGGGGCCACTTGTTCAAGACATGAATTTAGTACTTAAGAGAACAACTTTTCTTCTATCCCATAAATGGGTAGGTGTAGATTCCTTATTGCACCCTATGTCCCCAGCTATCTACCCGGTCTTACCCTTGAAATGGGAGGCATATTGAGCCGGTGTTGTTGAATCAACCCTCACCTATGCAAATCTAAGGATAATTATGAATAAATAGGAGTTCATAGTTAGCTTAAGATTAAGATCGAGTTACCTAGGTCATCTAGCTCAGGATTAAGATCAAGTTATCTAGGTCATCTAAACAAAATAACCAGTCTTTAAACAGTAAACAACGTTATAAAGTAAGAGTGACTTATTTATTGGTCCGATTTTATGCAAACTCATTGCATAGGAGACTCCCACTCCTCATGTCAATACATGAACAAATTAGGATCACTTTGTTTGTAGCATCTTTACAAAAACTTGTAACAACTACAGAGTGGACCGCATCCGATAGTGTTACCAGAATAAGGTACCCAACCTTATTTGTATACTATAGATTATTTTGACTATTTATTCAAACTTGATCCACTTTTATGTCTCCACATAAAGTTTAAGTATTCATATAATAGCCATGAATCTCAGTTTATTGGATTTAGACTTTATAAGTGCAATTTATAGATTTCAATAACAACTTTATTGAAGTAATGTCGAATAACATCTTTATTGATAATAGAATAGTTTTAACTTTACAAACTGCGAGTTTTAGGACATAGAACCCAACAAGGACAATTTCGAAGTTGAGGACAAAGAGAACGTTGCCTCGTGAATAGCTTTAGTGTACTGGTGGAAGTTATCGAATGGGTTGGAAAAGCCTTTTATCGGGTGCAGTTACCATTGTGGATGGAGATTTGCCATCCACGTAAGTAGATTGAAACTCTGTCATCCCGACCATACCGAGGAGCGATGTAGGGTGGTGACCCGTCCAACAGGCACGACAAAGAGAATGATAGAGGATGCAACTATTGAGAGACTTGCTGGGAGAAGCGAAAGAGTTGGAAGACCAAGACCAAGCTAGGAAGAGTTCCTGGAGAGGTGGAAAAGCCTCCACGATAGATAAGTTTGCTGGGAGCGCGTATAAGACCTCAAGACAACTGCTCAACAATTTTCTGAGTTCAAGCAGAGTCGATTGACGAGGACGTCAACCAATTGAGTGGGGAGAATATCACGATCATGCTTGTCTAGGGCGTGTTGTCCATGGCCGCATGTCCGCCTCTATCTCTTTTTCCTATGTTTTCATCTTATGTATTTCCTTTTGCTAAGTAGTTTTCTTTCTATGTACTTTTTTTAGTGTGTGACCGCTAGCCTATTTCCATATGCAAGGGTGACGGATGTATTTTTGTTCAGAATGCACTATATAGGGGTAAGACTAATCATCATATCCTCATACCAGTGAGTTGTATGCTATAAAACCGAGTTGTTGTTTATTGCTTTCTAGCTGTATGACTAATGTTCATTATTTACACATGCTTTCAAACGTTTGCAAAAAATTTTTCCTTTAAACCCGTTGATCTAAAATCTTTTCTGAAGAACGGGGTTGGAGGTTATTTGAAACACCCATTGTGCCATCGACTATTTGGATTTGGATTGCCTAACTTCTTTGAGGGCGAAAACAACTGTCGCACAATCACCTCAAGACCCTTACGAAGATGCGATTGTGAAATTATGCTGCCACCACATCTGTAGAAGAGGAAGCGAGGAAGGAAGAACTATTGTTTGACTTTGGCATATGAGGTATCAAATTTGGCTAAGTAACATAATGGAAATGTATCATACTATAAATACTGGAACAACGATTCTACTACGTCAGTGGGCTCATCAATAATTTTCAAAACTCTATATCCTCCTTGTTGTACTAAAAAAATACTAAAAGAAGAGCTAACTGAAATAAAATTTAAATCTATTTATTTCAAAGTAAATTTCCCAATTTAACATCCACTTTTCTGCTGGAATTCTAAAAAATGAAGCAATTTAAAATAATAATAATAATAATAATAATAATAATTCTTGTCTTAAAAATTGACTTTAAATTGTAAGTGTTTAAAAAAAAAAAAATTGGGAGAACCATAATATGAAATTTATAAGAAAACAAACATAAATTTCAAAAATAAAAAACAAAATTGTAACCTTACCAGCTTTAAATATGCATAGCGTTAGTTTGTATTGTACAATACAATTGATTAAGGTTTTTGGTCTTATAATTAATTTGGAACTTCGAAGAAAAGAAAAAGAAAAAAAGCGTGTAGTATTTTGAAATTATTGAAAATTTGAATGTAATACACCCATTTAATACTCTCGGTGCCCTAAACTTCCTTTGAGTAATAGCCAAATCATCATCCATCGATTCAAGAACAACACACAAATTAAGGCTTTTTTCCCCTTCTTTTGAAATATGAAGAAAGAAAAAATAATAATAACATTTTGAAACACACTAATAATTTAATTTAAACCATAGCTTAGTAGTTACTTTCTAATCCAATTTGTTTAAAACAAATTAAAATTATGATATCACTCTCAAAAATTCAATTAAAATAATCCTATTCTATTCATACTTAAATATTCGAAAAATGATGCGTACATGCATACAAAATAACGAGACAGAATGCACCCAAAACTCATTAAATATTTGTCTATTAAAAGAAAACACGGAGTAGTAAAAACAAAATAAACAAAATAAATGTTTAAATACTACTACTTTGATCCTAATATTTTTCTATTTTAGACCATATTTACTACGTCGTAATCAGAATTTTTACATTCGTAATGAATTTTTTTATTATTTATAATTCACATAATATTGTTAATTAATTTTCTAGAATATATTTAAATGAGTCTTACTTTTCATATTACAATTGGTTGATTACGTTTAGAGGGAAGTAAATATGATTTTAGTTTATTTTAAGTTTCTATACTTTTAAAATATTTATTTTAGTCAACAATGAGCAATCATGTTTCAAGTACTCGAACAAGTTGATAAATAGAAAATACCTAAGCTTCTCGACAACATTTTTCATTTTACACTACAAGAAATTTGGGTTTTCGACTAAAAAAAATAGCAGATCTTTAATATCGGTTTTAAATCAATACTAAAGATATATTTTAATTAGGCTACAATGTTAGTTTAAAATTGATATTGTAGATGCCCATTTATTTTTTTTCCTTTAGTAAAAAATATCATCTCTTTTATTTCTCTATCTTTCTTCTCTCTCCTTTCTCACTTATCTCCTCCAAAACCCTCCTCCATTTGACCAAATCTCACCTCTCCTTTCTCACTTCTCTCTTCCAAAACCCTCTTCCATTTGATCAAATCTCACTTCTCTCCTCTCTCACTTCGTTTGTGGAGGTGTAGATCTCATCGTCATCAGTTCTGTTTGACAACTCTGTTCGTGGAGGTAGTAGTCTATCACTGCTTATCGCGGTCTATTGAAGATAAACTATAAAATTTTGCTACATTTGTAAATATTTTGGTTCATTTTCTTAGGTTTGAAAACAACCATTTTCTTAACACTATAAGAAAATCAATTTTCAACACAAGTAGACAGATAATAGTCAATCGTTGTCTATCAGAAATAG
Source organism: Benincasa hispida (assembly GCF_009727055.1). NCBI lineage: Eukaryota > Viridiplantae > Streptophyta > Magnoliopsida > Cucurbitales > Cucurbitaceae > Benincasa > Benincasa hispida. The sequence continues at coordinate 18,907,353 of NC_052352.1, read as the reverse complement.
ATAATCATATTTTGCTATTATTTGTAAATTTTTTTTTATAGTTTTGTCATTTAAAATAATTTTCTTTATAAAATTATATAGAATGAGACTTCCAATAACATTAGATACGACGAAATTTCGATTTAGATTTGAAATACTTGGAATTTATAATAAAAAAACAAACAAGTATATAGTTGATAGGCTAAAGTAGCATTTATTAAACCATAAATAAATAAAGTAAAAAAAGTTAGATTCTTCCCCCTTTTAACTTAATTAAATCTTATCAATTTCTCGTGAAGTCTAGTTTAAGTCTTTAATCTCCTTTTAGCTTTAAAAAAAACTTCCTTCCCTAGAAAGCTACTTCCCAACTCCCCACTGCACACTGTTCCCCTCATGAAACCTATTCTATTATATATATGCTGTCATAAAAACCCCTCCATTTTCAATTTTCACAACCAAAAAATCAAAAAAGCTTTGAACTTTCTGAAAAATCAAACTGTTTTCCAAAATGGGTTTCTTCCGATTTCCCAATTCAATTGCTGTTGTTGTTGTTTTTGGTATGATGAATTTGTTCAATTTTGGGTTTGGAGCAAGAAAGCTTGCCTCTTTGTATGAAGCACCGCCGATGGCCATCCGTTACCATAATGGGGCTTTGCTTCAAGGATATGTTCCTGTTTCCATCTTGTGGTATGGCAATTTTACGGCTCCTCAGAAAGCCATTGTTCTCGATTTCTTTCTCTCTCTCGGTTCCCGTCCAAAGGAGGCCGACGGGGTTGCCCCGGCGGTATCTCGTTGGTGGAATACCGTTCAGGTTCGTTAAATTACCACTGAATCTAAAAGTTTGCATTTGAGATTAATTTTTGTTATGGCCTTTGACTATCTTTGATAGGAACCTGTTCTTAGGTTTATTTAATTTGGATTGGATTATACAAAATATATCTAATTTTGTATTTTGGGTAAAAACTATCTTCAATTTTAAAAAGTTTAAAATATATTCTTAAATTTTTAAAAAAATTTAAAAATATACTTTTGATAGGTATTAGATGAAAACCGTTAATGTTTTGTTTAAAAAATATTTTTGAACTTTCATAAATTTAAAAATACTTTTAAACTTGATTTTTTTTTTTTTTAAAAGTGATTGATAATGAAAGTAACAAAATACATTTATTTGAATTTTTATAAACACAAGTCTTTTATTTTCGCTCGAGTTCAAAAATAACCAAAGAAATTCAAATATTTGACATTTTGATATCTTATATGACTTGAGTTTGTTCATATTAGCAAATGACTAAAGCATTAATAGAAAATGATATATTAATAAAATAATACTTAATTAAAATTTTGTTCGGTAACCTTTGATTTTTTTTTTTTTTTTTTTTAGAAAAACAACTTATAAACATTGGTTTCTATGTTTTTATGTATACATTTTTTAGTGTTTTTAATTTTTTAATAAAAAATTGGTTAAAAATTCAAATATTGACCAATGGAATATATATATATATAATTTTCAGGAATCAAATTATTACTAAATGTTCTAAACAAAAACCATTTTTGGGCAATTTTTTTGTTGACACTCCACTTTGTATTTAATAGAAAAAAATGTATTTTATAAAAGCTATTTTTATTTAATTTTTTTCTATGATAAAAGTTGTTTAACATACAAGTACTTAAAAAATTATATTGAGAGATTGTTAAACACCTCAATTTTTTTTTTAAAATGATTTATTTTCAAAATTGAACACTTGAAAAGTCAAACATATCCGTAAAATCTTACAACTATCTATGATAATTAGGCCAAGTAGAATATGGTTGTTCCAATTTTCAAGTTATAAATTTGATTCCCTCACATCACACCTAGAAAAAAAAAAAAAAAATCTTATGTGAAATAAAAATTGTAGGAAGTACTTGAAATTGGTAACCTCATTCGAATATATATTTATTTATTTATTTAATTCAGGTTTATATGAAAAGAGCCGGAAAGAAAGACGCTAAGGTGATTTTAGCGAAACAAATAACAGACGATAAATACTCCATCGGAAAATTCTTACAAAAACCCCAAATTTCAAAGCTATCTCAGAGAGCCGGCACGAAATACGGCGGTGTGACACTGGTTCTCACGGCAGAGGACGTTGCTGTCGAAGGGTTTTGCATGAGCAGCTGCGGGTTTCACGATTGGAACCACAGATCGAAATCGGCCTTCATATGGGTCGGCAACTCAGTGAGTCAGTGTCCGGGTCAATGCGCTTGGCCGTTCCACCAGCCCATCTACGGCCCACAAACGCCGCCGCTCCAACCGCCTAACGCCGACGTCGGAATCGACGGCATGATAATCAACATCGCCACTCTTTTGGCTGGAACCGCCACTAATCCCTTCGGTAACGGCTACTTCCTCGGCTCGCCAGCGGCGCCGCTGGAGGTGGCGACGGCCTGCCCCGGTGTATACGGGAAGGGGGCTTATCCAGGATACCCTGGGGATCTGCTGCAGGACGACATCACCGGCGGCAGCTACAACGCCGCCGGCGTCGGTACCAGAAAGTATCTTTTGCCGGCGTTGTACGATCCTGTAACGTCTCGGTGTTCAACGCTGGTTTGACCCGGGGGGGAGTTAAGTTTGAGAGAGAGAGGTGGTTGGTCACGTGACCTTGTAATGTATATATGAATCATATATAAGATATGTGCGTATGTGTGAAAACAACAAAAGTGCTAATAAAAAGTTCTGTAAATGGATATTTTCTTTTGGTTTTAATACTCACAAATTATACTATTTCTAGATCTTTTAAGTGTAAAATACATTTTTTTGTCCTAGAAATTTGGACTTGAGTTTATCGTGTCGTCAGATGTGCGGTCACTGAACATCTCGTTTGTTAAGTTTTAGAAGTTACATTCTTAGTCTCGAAGTTTGACAATAGTTCTAAATGGTCCCCAAGTATGAATGCAATTAGTTGACTAATGAAAAATTGATGTGGCAATTATTTTTTGACAGTTTGTTCTCAATGTTGATTTATCTCGACAGCTTCGTAGTTTGTTTTCAACGTGGACTTGTCTCGAGGGTTTTGCAGCTTACTCTTGATGTTGATTTATCTCAAAGGCTTTGCAACTTGCCCTCAATGTTGATTTGTCTTAAAAGCTTTGCAATTTATTCTCATTGCTAGAGTTATTAAGTTTGGAAGTTGTTTGATCTTTGATGTGCTTTTGGTCTTCATTGGTGTGTAACTCAAATGTCAAAAAATGACTATGCTGATGGCCGAAAAAAGACAAGTAAGCCAATATCAAGAAAGTCTGACCTAGTTTTTTTTATGGTAAAAAAACATCATCAAAAACTCTTTCTTGACGTTTTTTGTCATAAAAAAATGGTACTTTGACTTTTTGGCCATCAACTATATGGAAAAACGTCAATAAAAATCCTTTTGCTGATACTTTTCGAATGCTGAAGTAAAGTAATATTGACATTTTTTGTCCATCAACTATTTTTAAAAATGTTAAGAAAATCCTTTTTGTTAACGTTTTTTTTATATGTCAAGAAAACTATGTTATTGTCTATCATTATACATTTTTATTGACGATTTTTAAATGTCAACTATATATTTTTGTTAACCTTTTCAAACCGTCAACTATACCAATTTAAAAAATGAAAAAAAAAAATTGGGTCATTATGACCCCTCATATGCAATCTGTAATTGACCCCAAACATGCTTTTAACCCGAAATATGCATTCACACCCAGATGCAACTCATGGTACCCAACTTATATTTTACACCCAGATGCAATTCATGGTACCCAACCTATAATTTACACCTAGATGCAACTCAATGTACCCAACCTAAATCACTTACATAAAGTTTGTAGTACAACTACAAACCCACAATTACACAACTCTTGCAAATTAATATCAATGTTCCCTACTATCAATGATAACAACTTCAAAAAAAAAAAAAAAAAAAAAAAAAATTATGCTGAACAACTGTTGGGGTTAATGCCCTAAATCTCGTGGGTCTTGTTATTTGTAATTGTAATGTACAAATAATTTATTTATTTAATAAAATATGAGACATTTTATTTGATATTTAGTAGCATTAACCCACAAAACTAATAAACTAAGATCCAAGGTTGTCTTCTGTAACATAAACATGTATGTGTAACTCAAATGTTCGATGACCTCAGATCTTCATAGGTGTGTAACTCACTACAAGAATTTGGACATTTTCCGACGATGGAAACCGTCGACAAAAGTTCAAAAAATCGTTGGCAAAACCTATCTTGACGGTAATCCAATCGTCGGCAAAATCATTGGGAAAGCACCGTTGGGGAAACCTTTGAGCACCGTTGGGGAAACCTTTGCCGACCCAAAAAAAGCCGCGTCGTAGGGAAAAAATATATCTCGACGGATCAAGAATGAGGGCTTTTTGCCGACCCTAAAAATAAATTACAAACTGCCGGGAGTTGTCAACTTATGCCGAAGGTTCCTTTTGCGTCGGGATAAGTCATTCCTCCCGATGGTAAGAATAAATTACAACCGTCGGGAGTAGAGGTGTACATAGTTCGAGTTGGAAAATTTTTGTGGACCAACCCAACAATTCAAGTTGGCTAATAATGAACCATATTAGTTTTTTTTGGAGGGTCAACCCAACCCAAAGTTTTCGGATTGGGCCGGGTTGGGTCACCGGTACTTTTTTTTTAATTTTAAATTTGAATTTTTTTTTAACTTATATATATAATTATATTATATATATATATATATATATATATATATATATATATATATATATATATATATATATATATATATATTCGGGTCGGGTCGGGTTGACCCGACCATGAAATGGGGTAACCCAGACCCAACCCGAATTTATATTTTTTAACATTTTTAACCCAACCCAACCCAAAATAAAATCTAACCCAACCTAACCCTTGTAGTTGGGTCGGGTAGTCCGGGTTGTGCGGGTTACTAGGTTTTTTGAACACCCCTAGTCGGATAAGTCAACTTATGTCGACAATTTGTTTTGGTCATAGGTTACTTATCTCATGCACAAGGTTGGTGTCAGTGGGCATGCGCTGTGTGGCTGTCCCAAGTCTTAGGTTGTCACATTGTGTGAACATGATTGATCTTATATTTGGTAGACATTATTGTTTTTATGTTTATGGTTTACCAACAAAGATTCAAACAATCCTAACATTAGAACATAAAATTTATGTTTCATGGGTGTTACATTTCATGGCATGCACAAGGGTAGAGTCATGGCACGTAGAAGGTCGGCGGCTGCTGGCACCAGACTTGCCCTCCAATTAATCCTCGTTAAGGGATTTAGATTGTACTCATTCCAATTACCAGACTCGAAGAGCCCGGTATTGTTATTTATTGTCACTACCTCCCCGTGTCAGGATTGGGTAATTTGCGCGCCTGCTTGCTTCCTTGGATGTGAGCCGTTTCTCAGGCTCCCTCTCCAGAATCGAACCCTAATTCTCCGTCACCCGTCACCACCATAGTAGGCCACTATCCTACCATCGAAAGTTGATAGGGCAGAAATTTGAATGATGCGTCGTCGGAACGATGGCCGTGCGATCCGTCGAGTTATCATGAATCATCAGGATGCTTTCTCTACGATACTACCATTGACAAAAGTTAACGTTGAACTATTTTGGGGTAAAATTACTCTTTTCGACCCCTAGACCGTCGGGATATAGTTATTTATGGCGACGAAAATCTATTTTAGCATTGGAAAAAGTTAAAAAAAAAATGCATGAAATTACACTTTTTCCGACCCCTAAACCGTCGGAAAATAAGTCATTAACTTTTATCTTTATTTACTATATTTTATATCTTTTTTTTTATTATTTTATTTTTTTTTACAAATGTCATACCTGTTTGAATCTTACAAATATCAAATAAACTATAATAATTTTACAAATAAACATGTTTGAATCTTTAAAATTTGTCAAGTAAACAACTACTAATACATTTATCTTAAATATAAAATAACATCCACAAATCCTTAACTCCAAAATAACATTACATAATAACAAACTACCTATAAATAACAATTCTACAACCTAACTAAGTTTGTTGGAAGATGCATCTTCAACATAAATCTCGAGATACCTACAAAATACAAATTTAAATAAGTTTAATGCTCAATATACCATATATCAATCTTAAAATGAATATAAAACTTAAAACTCAACTAAGAACATTAATGAATTGAAACAAACCAACTCGAATTTACATATTTCAATCTCAAACTCAATATAAACTTAAAACCCAACTTAAACTTAATCATAATTATACATTTACATAATTAGACAATCATGCATACCAGCTTTATACCCAATATAAGAACATTAAATAATAAAATCCATTTTAGCTTGAAACCAACTCGTATTTATACATTTAAACTCAAACTCCATATACAAATAACAATCTCAACATCAATATATAACTTAAAACTCAACTTAAGCATAAACATAATTAGACAATCATCCTCCCCCCGCCCCACTTATTTTAATCACAAACTCAATCTAGCATATAACCATCTCAAAGTTATTCTCAATCTCAATATAGAACTTTAAACTCAACTGAAAACATTAAGAATTGAAACAAACCAACTCATATCAACATATTTGAATTTCAAAGTTAGTATAGAACTTAAAACCCAACTTAAACTCAACACTGTAGGATAACAACATACATAGTTTTCTAATTAGTTTACTACGAAAGTTGAAGAGCTCATGCCTAGTTCGATTTATCTTTCATAAGCTATAAGACCTACCATTGTTCCTGTGTAAATAAAAATATATATGTTATACAGCAATACATAAGTTGTGAAATGAAAAAGAAGATACATATTTACATGATTATTCTGTATCATTAAGATGATCTTCTTATCTTACTTAATTATTATCTTTCATTGTGCAAAACAAAACAAAACAAATCAGGACATATACAATACTATAAACTTACAACTTAGGAGAAAAGAAAGTACCAAATATATTGTTGGACATCTACCACTTTCCATACACACATCAATTACTAATGCAACAATAAAAAGAAATCAATCACGCTGAAAAGTGAAAGAAATAAACAAGTAGAAATTAAATTCACACTCATCACAAAAAAAATATTAAAACGAAGAAGATCGTCCAAGAACATCAACGCCAATCAACAAGTTTCACAAAGGAATTCTAGGATCAATTTCTACGCAAGCAAGAACATAAATTAACAAATCAACAAAACAAAATAAAAACGCGGATATTAAGTACAATACAACTCAATTAACAACAAGTATAAAAATGTATAAGCAAAAATAAAATAAAGCAATAAGAACAAAAATATGTGCGTTTGAACAAAACAACGACCAAAACAAAGCGACAAGCAAAAATTGCTATAGATATCACCAAAACCATAAAAACTCACGGCAAAATCGCCATAAATGTAACGACGAGGTGGAGAAGAATCAACAAACAATAATAACTGCAGAGATAGATTAAAAAGGAAAAAAAAGAAGTAGGAAATGGAAATGATAATGAAAATGAAGAAGAATAGACCGAAGATGAGAAAGGTCACTGACGGCGAATGGCGAATGACAGGTAGGAGAGGATGGCGAACGGTGAACAATGGGGACGAGATGACGATGAATTGGCAGCGAATGGCGATATATGTGATGGTTGATCTGTGTGGGGAAGATAGAAACGAATGTTTGGGGATAGGGAGAAAATGGGAAAGGTCACAGGCGACAAGGAAAAGAAGGAAAGAAGGAGGGTTATAATCGAACCTCTCTCGACGATGGAGAAACCGTCAGGATAAGTAGTTACTCCCGATGGTTCTTTAGGTTACCATCGGGAAAGCTCTAAAAAAATTCTGTTTTTTTTTTTTTAAAAAAAATTAGTCCTATCCTGATGGTTTAAAAATCGTCGGGCTAAGTATGTACTTCTGACGTCGTTCGAACGACTGTTAGGAGATCTTCAATAAAAAAAATTATATTATATTTTTTAAAATTGACACATGCCCGACGATATAAAATTCATCGGGCTAATCAGGATCTCCTGGCGGTTGTACCTACCACCGTCGGGAGAACTTCAACAAAAAAATTTTAATATCTTTTTAAAATTTGACCCTCTCTCGGCGGCCATACAATTTTCGGGCAAGGTCAATTCTCCCCACGGTGTTTGGGTGACCGTTGGGATAACTAATTTATCCCGATCCTAATCAAACATCCATCAGGAAATCATTTATTCCCGACGTCTCAGTACAAGCGCCAAGAAAAATATGTTATCCCAACGGTTTTTCTTTTGTTGGGAAAAATCAAAATTCTTGTAGTGTCAAATGCCAAAAGATGTCTATACTGATGACCGCACGAAGATCTACAACAGACCGTGAAAGAAACAATAAAACATATCAATAGTGAGAATAATGCAACTGTAGGTCTTTAGTGAAATTACCGTAATTAATGGAAGTTGGGTAATTTAATTAAAGAGTTTAATTAATAATCCAAGTACCCTTGGAGCTTCAATCTATATGTCAATAACGTCCCCTCGGTAGCTCAACTGAGATTATTGAGAATCGAATTAATTTTGATTAAATTGAATAGTTCAAATTAATTGAGGGAACTAATTATGTGTGATATAATTACTATAAATTAATTATATATGATATAATTAAAAAAATATATTTGATACATTACAATATAAAGTTTAATTTGAGAGGAAATAAATATTTGAATATGATTCAAATATTATTTATGTGAATTGGATTCATATAAAATCTATAGATTAATTTTTTAATAGAATTTAATTTATATTAAATACTATCGATTTAATAAGAGAATTTCAAACTATAGATTACATTATATTTGATATAATATAAATTATAGGTTATATGTTATATTAGATATAATATATAGTTCGATATATATCATATAATAAATGAGTTAGTATATAATCATATTATATTAAATAAATTAAAATTAATTTAAATTTAAATTTAAATTCGATTCTAAAGGAGGGTGTTATAATAACTTCCCCTTAATTTTCTCTCAGAATCGTGGGATAAAGGGAGTGGTGTATCATCTTCTTCATATGATATCCACGGAAGAGTTCTTCCCTAAAAATTTTGCTGTCTACATTTTTTTTGCATCTTCTCAAATATCTCCCTTCCTCCCTTTCAATATTAAAGGATAACTCATATCTCTTGCTGATTCTTACTCTACAGAGAATATCGAGGTTCCATTGTGGTGGTATTCCAAAAGAGAGTTTAAAGAGGCACGTGATCGAGGAGAAGAATTCGTGAAGGTTTTTAGACTATAAGGGTATGTTTCTTCTAACCCTAAATTCCTCTTATTTATTCTTCATAGCATTTGTCGAATGTTTAATAACTTTCATCTCGATAATTTTATGTTTTTGTGAATTTTTTTTTTTAATTTCGATTCGATCTCGCTTCCGCATGGTTTTCACAAAACTTCAATTGGTATCAGAACATGTATTTCTTAGTCCCAATTTTTATTTTTTTCGAAATTAAATTCCGAGTTATGGTGGGTACTGTTTTGTTACTGCATTTACGTTGATGAATGTGGGGTTTGTACATTGTGGATGTTTTCAAGATTGGCTTTTCGGTTTACTGGTTTTTTTTTTTTACATTTTTTGGTTTGTAAGGGCCTTTTGTTTTTGGGCATTAATTGCAATCGAGTCTATATTTAATTAGTCTAGGTTTGTATTTTGTTCCCGTGAAGATCTGAAGTTTTCAGGCCAAAATGAGGATGATCGATACAAAATCGCAATGTACAAAAGTTGTAGTGGTGCCGCGACGGGATGGAAAAAGTTTCCATAGCGCCGCGGTGCTCCGAACATGAAGATGCGAAGTAGACCGGTTTTTCATGGGTGGTTCATGGTGCAGCGGTTCGGTTCTCCAGCGGTCCAATAGTGGTTTTCTTTGTATTTTCTATTTATTAATGGTAAGAATTAGTCTTTTTCAATTAATCAAGTTATTATAAATATTATATTAATTTAATTAATTGTGTGGAAACCAATCCGGTCCATAATGTGTATTTATTTATGTTTAAATTATGCATTGGATGTATGATTTGTTTTTATTATATACGTTATAATGTATGTCATATTAGAGAAAATCCCACCATAGGTTATATATAATTTATGCCTCATGAATATTATAAATATTATAATATAGTTGAATGATTTAATTAAATCATGCTCATGCATCATATAATATAAGAGTTATAATATATGAATGCATGCATTAATAACATTATCAAGTATCATTTATATTATAATAGTTATAATATATAGTTAGTATATATGGATGAATGCTGTTACTTGTTTTCACTACTTTCATTACTTTAGTATATAAATATATGTTAAGTAATGAAAATGAGATCGCATGACCCATGACACTACTTTAGGTCATTTATAAATATTATAATTTTTATAAAGTATGTCATTTAGATGCAATCTTAGGTTCTAATTTATTCCATTTATTCTTTATAATAGTTATAAATAAATAAAATTAGAAATTAAAATCTATAATAAAGAATTGCATGCTCACATAGGTTAAAATTCATTTTTTAAATGATTTAAAATATGATTCACTTTAGACCAATGATTACTTTATCTCTAATAAGATCAGAAATAGGTTTAACCTTTTAATCAGTTTAATATGATTAAATTGGTTAATATTAAAAGATTAAACTTGTGATACATATATCTATAAGGGACCTTTGTCTAAGGTCGGTTTTGTCTAGGCTGAGGTATTTAAGCTAATGGAAAGGAAGGTGAATTAGATAGATTTGTTATAAGTATGCAATGATTGATTAGAGTTTATTAAAGCATTTAATGAACATCAACCAATATTGTTTAACTATCCAAAGTAAATATTACATTGGGCAAAATAAACAATCACTTGATAAAAATAATTAGTTGTATTTTTCTAGGTTAGTAAACCCTAGGTAAAACACTTAAGGGAAAGAAAATGAGGTATATGATACTTCATTTTTCCTATCACATTTTACCCTAAAAGTTCACACCGTGAGACCTATACTCGGTCTCGAGACACTTCTTGTGTTCCCCTATGAGTAGTGGTTTTATAGGTCAATATCAAGATGAATGGAGAGTGTGTTTATAGTAAATGGTAGCGGGACGTATGTCAACACATCCTACGATCTCTCTCATTAGTTTGGAGTAAACTTTGATGCTCGGCCTTAAGGCACCTTTGCTTGTGTCCTCCTACGGATGCCATTTGCATGAGATTGTACTCAAACTCCAGAAATGGATAGGATTGCTTTAGTTTTTGCCCCAATCAATTTTTCTCTACGGTTGGCTCATTGGGCTCTAGAATCTAAAATGAGGGGTTATACTTACGGAATTTTTTTTAAGCTAGTTAACAATTTTCTAGACCAAACAATGATGACTAATAATTATAGGAACAAGAGTTGTTCTAGTGTAATTAATGGTTGAGATAGTCTCAATTCAATGAAGGATTAACGGTCACCCTATAGTGGCTTTTACCCTACTCCACTGAAGCATCATTGCAAAATAGATGCCACATATGGTGCATTAATTATTGTGCTAAATTGATTGATTTTTCAAATTGGGTAATGCTTGTTTAACTAATATAAATAAATTGTATGTTTCAACAATATTCAAAATGACTTCTGCTACGCTTAATATGCTTGCCGCTAACAAATTAAACGGCGATAACTACGCAATCTGGAAAAACACAATCAATACAGTTATAATGATCGATGACCTACATGTTGTCCTGGTTGATGATTGTCCTTAAATCCCACTAGCCAATGCCACCTGAAATGTAATGGAGGCATATGAGTGATGGGTTCAGGCAAATGAAAAGGTTCGAGAGGACATCTTGGCGAGTCTATCTAAGGTTTTGGCTAAGAAGCATGAGTCCATGGTCACTACCCATAAGATCTTGGAGTCCCTGAGGGGAATGTTTGGACATCCGTCTACTTAGCTCAGGCACGATGCGCTTAAGCACATCTTCAATGCCCGCATGCCAGAGGGAGCCTCTGTTTAAGAATATGTTTTGAACATAATGGTTCACTTTAATGTGGCGGAGATGAATGAATCTATCATTAATGAAGCCAGACAGGTTAGTTTCATCGTGGAAACTTCAACTGAAAGTTTTCTACAATTTCGTAGCAATATTGTTATGAACAAAATTGAATATAACCTGACCATCTTGCTCAACGAGCTAAAAACATACCAATCCTTGATGAAAGTCATATAGGATGGCACCAAGGACTGGCTATATTATCTTCCGCCCGGCTCAATAACTACCATGAATGCTCCCAAGAAGAAGTTTCTAGAAAAGTTCTTTCCGGCTTCAAGAGCCTATAGCATACGAAATGAGATGTACGCGATAAGGCAAGCAGTGGGAAAAACCTTATTTGAGTATTGGGAGCACTACAAATAACTATCTGTGAGCTTCCCTCATCACCAAATGGATCAATACCTCATTTAATACTTTTATTCTGGTTTACTTGCTTCAGAATGAGGTACGATTGATGCAGCAACTGGAGAAGTTCTGGCTGATAAAACTCCATCGGAGGCTAGTCTTTTAATCTCCACCATGGTAGAAAATTCCTAAGATTTTGGATAACAAGCCACAAACTTAGACCCTTCGAACTCCAAAGAGGTAAGTGAATTAAGAACAAAATTATCTAATTTGACTACTCTTATGACACATATGGCCTAAGGAGAAATTCCTCAAATCAAGACATGCAGAACATGCAAACTAATTGAACATTCCTTTGAAGCTTGTTTACAAGCTAAGCAATAGGTGCATGCAATAGAAGGATTCCAAAGGAAGTACGACCACATTTTAACACATATAACTCTGGGTGGTGTAACCATCCAACTTTAAATGGGGAGTTCAAGGGCAACAAGACAACTAGGTTTAAGGCTAGTCATCCTCTTCATCCTCATGTATTGCACGAGAGGATGTAGTTAAGACTGCTGACCACTCTCTTAAATTCCAATAGGATATTCACAAATTGCAAAAACATTCAATTCATTCGATTCAACTCTCACAAGAAACAAAGTTTCTTCAACAAGAAATAAAAGCGCGATTTAGCAACTTGGGAAATCAAATTACCCAACTAGTAACGACTGTGGGTAGACTTGAGAGTAAGGCATCGGAAAAATTACCTACTCATCCCAATCATGCTGATGTAACTGCAATCACATTGAGAAGTGGTAGGGAGACCTCTCTTACCTCTTCCATGTCATTGCCAACCTCGTTCCATCTCTTGTCACAACACAATAAGAGGTAAGAGAAGAAAAAGAAAGTAAAACAAAAGCATCGTCACAATTCCTTCAAGTCCTAAGGTAAAAGCATCTCCCCCATCTTTAATTGAGCCTTACGTACTTAAAGCACCCTTCCCAAGTAGGTTGGCTAGACCAAAGCCAGAAGACAGAGATGAAGAGCTCGTCGAGATGTTCCAAAGAGTGAAAATCAACATTCTTCTCTTGAATGCAATCCAAAAAATCTCGAGCTATGCAAAATTTCTCAAGGAACTTTGCACAAAAAAGATGAGAGGTAAGGATAAGGAAAAAGTTGAGTGAGTAAAAATGTTTCCGCTATTCTTAGAAAGAACATGCCCAAAAAATTTCGAGATCCTGATATGTTCACTCTTTCATATTTTATAGGAGATAAAAAAAATTGCATGCTATGCTTGATTTAGGTGCGACAATAAATGTAATGCATTTTCATGTTTACGAGGACTTTAAATTAAATGATTTACAAAAAACCTCTGTGTGTATACAATTAGCTGATAGATCCTTTATCCAACCACTAGGGTAGTTAAAGACATGCAAGTTAAAGTGAAAGCCCTAATATTCCCTTGATTTTTACATTCTAAAATGGATGAGTTAACTTCCCCATCCTTCCTTACCATTCTTTTAGGGAGACCGTTTTCATGAACGGTCTCCCTAGATAAAGGTTCAATAAAGGTAATGAGAGAGAACCTTTATCTATATCTAAACCAAAATAGATGTAGATAAAGGTTCTCTCTCTGTTGAGCCCGATGGCGATATAGTTGCATTCAATATATATGATGTCATGAAATTTCCAAAGGAACACTTATCTTTGTGCCTTCAAGAGACGCTTGACTTAGTTGATGAGTTGTTGAGGACTTTTGATGCTTATGATGAAATTAGTTCTCCTTTAATTGATTCGAATCTTGAAATTTCCATAGCAAAAATCTCTATACTTCTCAAGTACATGAGGTCGAGCTTATATTGGATTTTATGTCCTAAAACTTGTAGTTTGTAAATTAATAAACATATTTTGTTTTGTTTTTCAATAAAGTTGTTATTGAAATTGTAATATTGAATCCAATATACTAAGGTCCTGAGGCTACTTAATGTAATTTGAACTTTATGTAGTGACATAAATGTGGATCAAGTTCAAATATATAGCCAAAATGGTCTATAGTATATGAATAAGGTTGGGCGCTTTGTTCTGGGGACACTATGGATACGGCCCACTTTGTAGTTAGTACAAACGATGTGATCCTGAATCCTTCATATAGAGATATGTGAGTGGGGACATCCTATGCAATGAGTTTGCATAAGACTGAACCATGAAATAGTCACTTTTTACGTTCTAAATGTCGTTTTATTTATAAAACTGACTATTTCGTTAATTGATGACCTAGGTAACTTAATCTTAATCCTGAGCTAACTATGAACTCCTGTTCACTCGGAATTATCCTTAGATCTGCATAGGTAAGGGTAGCTCATCATCGCTGGCCCAATAAGCCTCCCATTTCAAGGGTAAGATTGAGTGGATAGTTGGGAACATAGGGTGCAAGATGAAATTCACTCCTACCCGTTATAGGGATAGTAGATAGGTATTTTCCTGTAGTACTGAATCCAGGTCTTGAACAAAGGGTCCTACCATCTTCTTGGCCCGAGAGGGATTCGGTTTATAGGTTGGACCTTAAACCAATTATTCATTAGAGGATTAGTGGAACTTAAGGAATAAGATGTAGTCTCGGGGGTAAAACAATTTTTATGGCCCAGCCGAGATTACGAATAACCTGTGAAGGATTAGCTTACTAATCATGGTTATATCAAATGAACACAAATATATCTATAATGAGGGGAGTAAAACTACGGGACAATAGTGGAATGACCCGTTAGTTAACGAATTTTGATTAACTCTGTCTAAAGAATTTAGCCAGCTAATCTCGGATCGTTGGAGCCCATGATCTATAGGTCCATTAGGTTCCTCTACTAGCTCATATGGAATAAACTTAGAACAGTATGATAGAATAATTTGAATTGTTCGAATTAGGTAGAGAAAGAGAAACCGACAAGTATATGTGATATAGTGGTCGGGTTTTCAGTTTAGAGATACATCTTTAATATTTAAATGTGATTTAAATATCAAGAATATGAATACGTTCATATTCGGAAGCTCGAAAATAATAGAATGCTCAAAGATGTAAAAAGTCAAAGAGTTGACTTTGACCGGTCTTATATTCAAATGTGATTTAAATTTCAAGAAAATGAATGCGGATTCATGCTCGGGAGATCAAAGTTAGTCAACATGGAAAAAATTATAAAAGGTCAAAATGTTGACTTTTTGGTCAAAGTTTGACTTTGACCTAATGACTATTTTGCCCTTTGACTAAAGTTAATGGGAAAATCCAAACTTTTGTTGGATAATTCCACTAACAGAATCATCCAACAAAAGTTTGGATTTTTCCACTAACAAAATAGTGAGCTAGGTGTTGGCTTATAGTGGAGATATTAAGCCCACTGAGATAGTGGATTATAAGTGTTGGGTTTTTATGGATTTGGTTCATGCAATTGTTGCATGACTTTTTCTATAAATTCGGCTTTCTATTTTGGATTAAAACGTTTTGCCAATTTTGCCAATTTTTTTTCTCTAAAATTGGGCTAAAAAAAGGGAAAACCCAAAACCAAAATTCCATCTTAATTTTTCCATATCTTTCTCTCTCTCATTTTCTTCATCCACCGGATCCCACAATCCAATTCTGAGTCCAAAGGATAGTAGGTCAACTTTAGTGGTGGTCCGTTCATGTTCGGATCGAGATTCAGTGAGGAAAAGCGATTTTCAAGAGCTACAAAGGTTGTATCCTATCCTATTGATTTACTATTTTTCCCTTCAATTGCATGCATCTTTTCCTTTAAATTAAAAGCAATTAGAGTGTAATTAGGTCCTTATTTCGCTGCATATATCTCGAGTTCCATCAGCTTAAGGCTCTCCCTATCCACCTCAAGTATGTTTACTCGGGTGAAGAGAACAACTTTCCAGTTATAATCTCCATTGAATTGACACCAACACACGAGGAATTCTTACTAGAGACATTAAGGTTGCACAAGAAATCATAGGATGGTCCTTAGATGACATCAAGGGAATAAGCCTGTCACTGTGTGTGCACCGGATAGTTCTTCAAGATGGAGCCAAGGAAAAAATTCAACCCCAAAGAAAGCTCAATCCCACCATGAAGAAAGTAGTGCTTAATGAAACAATGAAACTCCATGAAGCCGATATCATTTACCTCATGCTCAACAGTAAGTCGGTAAGTCTTATTCATGTGGTACCAAAGAAAATCGGCATGACAATAGTTGAAGATGAAAGAGGTGAAATGATGCCTATGAGAGTTCGGGTTCGAAAATGCGTATTAACTTTCAAAAATTCAATGAGGTAACTAAAAACGATCATTTTCTCATGCCTTTTCTTGATCAAATGGTTGAACGGCTTGTCGGAAAACCATTTCTCTATTTTCTAGATGGTTTTTCAAGTTTCTATCAAATTCTAATTGACCAAGAAGACCAAAAGAAGACAACTTTGACTTGCACTTATGGAACTTACGCCTTTAGGAGAATGCGTTTTAGGCTTTGTAATGCCTCAGGTACTTTTCAAAGGTGCATGTTGATTATATTTTCCAATTTCATAGAAAAATGTATAGAGGTCTTCATGGATGATTTTGCAGTCTATGGGAATTCGTTTGAAGAGTGTTTGCATAATCTTAGCTTAATCATGAAAAGATGCATTGAGACAAACTTGGTTCTTAATTATGAGAAATATCACTTTATGGCTAGCCATGGTATTGTATTAGGACATCTAGTTTATGCAAAATGAATAAAGGTAGACCAAGCTAAAGTAGATGTTATTACTAACTTTCCCTATCCCACAAGTGTTAGGGAAGTGCTTTCTTTTCTTCGAAGCGCAGGATTCTACTAGTGTTTCATTAAGGATTTTTCAAAGATCGCATTGTCTCTATCATCCTTGTTGCAAAAAGATGTCCAGTTCAACTTTGACGAAAAGTGCCAAGATGCCTTTGACATTCTCATAAGTTGTTTGAGTCTGCCCCAATTCTTCAACCTCCACGATGGGACCTACCATTCGAAATCATGTATATGCTAGCAATCTAGCAGTAGGAGCCGTGTTGGAGCAAAGAGTAAAAAAAATAGCCATGTTATATGCTTCGCCTCTCGAACTCTCAATCCGACCCAAGTCAACTATTTCCCAACAGAGAATAATTTCTAGCTATTGAATTTGCATTAGAAAATTTTCATTCAAATGTGCTTGGTTCTCAAATAACTATTTTTATTGATCATTCATAGCTCATAGAATTGCAAGAATTTATACCCCTATTACTTAGAATTATGAGAACCAATAACAAAATATGCGTTGATAATACTAAGAATTCATGTGAAAAGTAAGCTTGCATCTAGCAGCACCACAAATCCTCACTAACCTAATACCATGCGTTTTTTCGGGTCAAAGTGTTCATTTTTGCAGATATTACAAGAGTTGATCGCATGTGTCGGTCTCAGTCCGCCGCAAGGTTGAACACATGAATTGATTAAGTTCGCCGCATAAGATGTTGCGTCCACAGATTGATAGAATTTTGCTTGCAAGGGAGATGGAATGCATTGGCACCTCAGAAGAAGCAAGCACAAGCATATACCTTGGGAGTATCAATAAGATAAGGTGATGTTGACATTGCCCATACCGCGACAAAGATGGCAGTGAGGCAGAACACAATCATGAAGGCTGTCGGTGTTTAAGCTCTATAAATAGCACCTTGGACCTTCACTTCAAAGCATCTGAGCTTCTGCCTTAAGGCAGATGCTTGCGGTCACAGATGAGAGTATGAGCAAAATTTTCTTTGAGGATTCTTCACCTCCACAGCCCATTCCAAGTGACGACCACAGTTTTCGTTGGAAATAGAGCTCAAGAGAGACTTCTCCACCATCCATCCATGGCACCATCAGCAGCTTGGAGCAAAGTTCTTTCATTTCTTCTCTAATCTCTATATTGTATTACATTTTAGCTTAAGATATAAGACATTTTGTAATCAATGCATATCTTCATTCCTTTAATGACATCTTCTTCATCCTCTTTATCTTTATCATTGTTTACCTTCACCATTTACTTATCAAAGGCGGTCGCATACTCAATCGTGTAGCCTGGAGATAGGACGCATATAGCAACCCACCGAGAGGTGTGCTTTGTGCGAGTATAGTGAGTTAATCCTCTTTGCTTGGTGTAAGGCTGTAGCAACGCTTGTCTATGAGCTGTTGCAAGGCTTTTCTATGAGCTAATTAGCCGCATCTAATTGCTCGAGAAGGTAAAAGGTGGAACGCACTAAAGCAGAGTATGCATTCTTCCTAGAGATAGGTATGGTCTTATGCTCGATGCAACCATGCACTATAGAGATATAGGGATGCGGCTGGCCATCGAGAGGTGTGCGATGTGTTAGTATGGCGAGCTGGGATTACTCGAACGACTTAAGATAAATGAACATTACTATGCGTTAACCGCTGTTGCATATCTACCAATTCTTATCGCAAGTCTTCCATCGCTCAATCTGTTTAGTTAGGAGTAGGAGTAGTGTGTAATCTATTAACTTCTTCTTTTTACTTTTATTCAACGCCTCAAACACATTGCTTCACAAACATTATTGAGTTACAAGTCCCTAAGTTCGACCTCGGATCACCCGAGAAACTTGCGTTCTCGTTATACTTGGCGAGAAAGCAAGAAAACTTGTGATAGGAACGCATGGTCATTGTATACGAGATTAACACATACTTTCTATTCCAACACATGACCACCGACGCATGGGTCCAAATGCATAGCATAAGACATGCATCATATATGCTTTCCTAATTAATTTTTTTTATCACCAATCATGTAGCTCTTAAATACCTTATGTCGAAAAGGAATCCAAGCCAAGGTTAGTGTGTAGGACTTTCCTTCTACAAGAGTTGGATTTGAAAATCAAGGATAGGAAGGGAACCAAAAACTCAATAGCATGCCTTTGAGAGAGGACTTCCCCGATGAACATTTATTTTAGATATCCACTTTTATACCATGGTTTGCAAACATGGTGAATTACCTCGTGACCGGTAAGTTTCTTTTTAACATGCCTACATCTAAGAATTCTAAGCTTAAGAGTGATTTTAATTACTTTGTTTGGCATCCTCCACATCTTTGGAAAAATTGTTCTGATCAAGTCATTAAGAAGTGTGTTCCTGACAATGAATTTGAATCTATCTTGTCTTTCTGTCACAAACTAGCATGCAGTGGCCATTTTAGCCCTAAAAGTATTACAAGAAAAGAATTAGATTGTGGTCTATTTTGGAACTCTTTATTTGCCGTTCTTATGCATATTGTAAATCTGGTGAAAAAGATCAAAGGTTTAGATCACTATCCAAGAAAAATGAAATGCCATTAAATTTGATTATTGTATGCAACATGTTTGACGTTTGGGGAATGGATCATAGGGTCTTTTTCCTCATCTTTTGGATATCTTTATATTCTTTTAGCAGTAGATTATGTATCTAAGTGGGTTGAGAATATCCCCACTAGGACTAATAACTCTTCTATTGTTTTTGGTTTTCTCAAGACTAACATCTTTTGTAGGTAAGGTATTCTTCATGCTATAATAATTAATCAAGAAACTCATTTTTGCAATAGGACTGTGGAAGCATTTATGAAGAAATATGGAGTCCGCCATCGAGTTGCTACTCTTTACCATCCTCAAATAAATGGACAATCAGGGATATCAAATAGAGAGGTTAACAGCATCTTGGAGAAGACGGTTAACCCCAAAAGGAAAGAATGGAGCATGTGCCTAGACGATAATTTATGAGCATATAGGACCGCATTCAAAACACTAATTGGGATGACCCCCTTTAAGCTAGTCTTTGGCAAAGTGTGTCACCTACCGATCGAGATTGAACATAAAGCATAATGGGCTATATCAAGCAGTGTAATATGAACTTAGCTCAAGCCGGCGATGAGAGACTACTTGAACTTCAACAACTAGAGAAGTTGAGACTTGAAGCCTACGAGAACTTTAGAATCTACAAGGAGAAAACTAAGCTCATTCATGACAAGGGTCTCGTAAAAAAGAACTTTCAGGTTGGTCAAAAGGTCCTACTCTTCAACTCATGCCTCCAATTAATACCCGGTAAGTTAAGGTCTAAATGACTTGGTCCTTTTGAAATCACTAATATATTTTCCAATGTGCAGTTGAAATAAGGGATTTAGAAAGAGGAAAGGAGTTCAAGGTGAATGGGCATAGGCTCAAAATTTGCAAAGATGGGCAAGTTAGCTTTGCTCGCTTAAGCTTAGCTTTGACTCAACCCTCTTACAAATGAGCCACAATCACCAACGTCGAACAACCAACGATAGAAATTTATGCTTCTTAGAGGCACCCAATCGTAAAATTTTATAAGCTTTACTTTTTTCTTCTTCTTCATTCATTTTTTTTATTTAGATTTTTAGTTTTGACCATTATTTTTCAAAGAATGAAAGAACTAAGAGAACATTGAATGACTTTCTTTCTCTTGACAATATAATCAAACACATTGCTAGAAGTGCATCATGCTCAACCTCAACACGCGTCCAAATCCAAGAGAGTTTTTCTGTTCCTTCCCTTTTCTTTTGTTCTTGTGTTTAAATTTGTAGCATAATATATTGAGGACAATGTTTGCTCTGAAAGTTGGGGGTGCGTGTGGTTAAGCATGATTATTTTGTATGTATGTTGTCTTTACTTTAGCTTAGAATTAATGAATAAAATTTTCTCTGAATTTGTGCTTCTGTGATACTCCATGATATTATGGGTATTTTGCCATATTGATGATGATCCAAAAAAAAAAATGTTCCAAATGAATGAATGACTATTTGAATGAATGATCAATGCATGATGTTTGCTCAATTTTTTGTTTCTTTTCAATGAGAGTTAATAATACACTTATCGAGTTTATGCTTTCATGATCTTAAAATGAAAGTTTCTTTCAGGATTTTGAGCCCATTTTTTTTAAAAAAAATTATGCAATGTCATGCATAATAAAAAATTTGCTGAGAAATTTTTAAATCTTAGAATCTTAGAAACATATTATCTTTCTCGGATTTTCATTGTCACCTCAAAAGATCTACCTTTAACTTTAGAGTAATCTTTCTTGTTTTAGAGCAAAACTAGACAAAGTGCATAAAAGAACCTAGTTTGTGTGTGATAAAAAAACAAAAAAACAAAATAGTTGCTATAGAAAAAATAAAAAACTAGTAAGGTAATCTAAAAAAAACTTGCATAAAAAAGGTGTATGTGTGCATGGATAGAGGTAGAAAGAGCTACCTCTGTTGTGATAAGTTAGAACCCCACAAAAAAAGAGTAGATTAAGTCCCTATAATGAATGTGTAAAAGCTAGCCGTCTAGGTAAAACTAATGCCCTCTATTTTTTGTGTGCATGAGCTAGGCACCCTTGTCTTAGTGTTGCCTTCTTTTTTGCAAGTTTGGTATATCTTAGGCCGATAATCGAAGTAGAGTAGAGGAAAAATAAAATGGGAGTAGGATAAAAAAATTTCGGCCTTTCTTTGATTTTAAAATTTCAAAGCTTTGCTTTCATTCATATATGACCTTACTTGAAAAAAATCTTTTACAATGAGTTTCAAATGGGTGCTTGAATTTAGATGATTAAGTCATTGTTTGCATTGCTTAAATGACAGTTAAGACTTGAGATTAGATTCGTTTAAACTGAGTAAACAAAATTCTTTTGTGCATGATTGAATGATTTTTACCTTACTTAGGATGATCAAGAATTAAGTTGGGGGTG
The DNA here is from genome assembly GCF_009727055.1 of Benincasa hispida. Classification (NCBI taxonomy): domain Eukaryota; kingdom Viridiplantae; phylum Streptophyta; class Magnoliopsida; order Cucurbitales; family Cucurbitaceae; genus Benincasa; species Benincasa hispida. The sequence continues at coordinate 18,885,252 of NC_052352.1, read as the reverse complement.
TTTAATAACTCTAAAAAAAAGCTAAATTTATATCCTTAGTTTTTCCCTATTTGTGCAAATTTATATATTAAATGTTGTGTTTTTTAGGTAAAATCATATGAGGGTCAAAGAAGTCAATTGGAACAAAAATAAGCTAAAAAGAAGTTAATTTGAAGTATTGGAGCATCAATTAAGAAAAAGAGCAAAAAATTATCAAATTGTCACTGATAGCCGCGTAACAACGCCATGCACAATATGTCATTACGCTAAAAGGCAGAATACCCCCTTTCAGCGCATCAATGCAATGTTGTTACCCTGCCTCAATGCTCCCATGTTACTCTTGAAGGCAGTAGCCATCGCAACAGGGCAGCGTAATCATGCTGGAAGGAACGTTGTTATCCTTTGGGTTTTGACGGAAAGATGTATCCGCGCCTCAACATCATCAGCGTAGCCCTCAGCATGACTATCCTATGCATTACACTATGATTTAAAAAGTCAGCGTTGTTACGCTTGGTTGAAGCGTCGTTACGTTGTGACCTAAAATAAAAACAATTTCATGATTTATGTAGCAAAAGCAAGGAAAAATTTCAGAGCAATTCAATCATTTCTAAAAGATTCACTTCGCCATTTCGAAATTCTTTGTTCATTTTTTTATTCTTTTCAATTTTACTTGTAATTTCTCAATAATTTATTGAAGATACAAGATGTTTCTAGACTAAGGTAAGCATTTTAATGGGGATAGCTAGTTAATTTCAATTCTTGAGAACTTTGTTGTATTCTTTATGCAATATTCATGAATTCTTTGATGAAATATGTGTTGATTTTGAATAGATTTTAGTAAAAATGAATTGACGGCTCATTTTCATGAAAATCTTGTTAGCAAATTTGAAAATCTTGTTAGCAAATTTTACATGGCACTGAGCATAATTGTGAAATAGATTGCAAAAGTTAAGGATTCTTGCTTAAACTAAGACTTTTTCTGAAATTCTTACTTGTTTGACCTAATTTGATACATCCAATAAATGAAACCATAAATCTAGTCTTTCCAGTTTATGGGAAGTCACAACATTGAAACCTAGTTCTTTATGCAAATTATGATTTAGTTTGGAAATCGCTAAGAAAGAAATACTTTTGATTAATTTAGAGTTAAGCATGAATTTTATTCTTGATTAACTAAATAGGCAATTAGGTAGCTATCTCCTAATTGGTTGTAGAATTTATGAATTTGCATATGTTTTTAATCCAATTATAGAATTAGAAATTAACAAAAACCATTCCCAAGTACTTTTCATTGAAAAGTTATTGTAAAACAAAAAAGTTTGTTCTCTACTATTTCTTCCAAATTTCATTCCTTGCATGATTTTGCAAAACAAACCCCCCTCCCCCAAATACCATGGAAATCATCGATTGTTCTAACTATATATTGGTTCCCTATGGACGATCACGGACGTGCCAATATTGCTACTCTCTAGTAGTAATAGGAGTAAGAACGGAGTAAACAAATTTACTTGGTCCTAGAGGTGTGAAGGCGACATCACATTCTTAGCTCGATCAACATTGAAATCCTTAATGTTCATTCCACAGAAAAATCTACTGATATGATGATGAAACCATTAGCTCGAGCAAAGTTCAAGCACATGAGCTAATTGGGTTCTATAATCCTGAATAAAACAAAGAAGAAGCTGGGATCAAACAACAAATCAACCGATTGTTCTTTCAAGGTAGAGAATTGAAGAGTTTAGTTCTTAATTCAAAACTTCTCTGAAACAAAATTAGTTAGAAACTTGTTGAAAAAGCTGAAGTAAAAATCAGCTTATAAATAGAAAGCTTAAACTCAGAAAAATGCATGCAGTGAAAAAATAGATTGAGAGAGAATAGTGAGGAAAACTCGCGAGACTCGTAAAATTCTTCTTGTAATCTCTTGAATAAAATTTCTACTCCCAGCACAATGGACGTAGATCCTTGTGATCAAACCACTTTAAAAATCCTTGTCTTTATCTTCTTCTTTCTCTTCTTCTTCAAAATACTCATCCATGATCATCACCATTGAATTTCAAGTTTCTTCAATTGCCAAAACCTTTTCTTTCTTCATGTGCATGTTCGAAAGAGTAAAGTAGAAAGAAGGTATTATTTCTTTTGAGGTTTAAAAATAAAAATGTGTAAAAAGATAGGTGTTTTTATAACCTGCCAGCAGATGTCATCCTTAACAAAAATATTTACAAGTATAAACCACTCATGTACTGTCGATGTGGAAATTTGGGTCGTAAGCATATTCTTACATTCGGTTGACCTGAAATAATTATTATGTTGAAGTATTAATAATTTTCAGTTACCCAATTAAGTCATAGGACTAATCAACCCAAACACCTTAACTTCTCAAAACTAATGGGTTAATCAAATTTTTTATTAGTTTAAACTCTAACCAATCAAATAATTAAAAATCACGTTTCAAAAAATCCTTTCGTAATAGCCCTTCTTCCCCAAAATTAAAATAAGGTAAATTATAATGGGTGACAAAACTATTTAAAGGAATTAGAAATTAAAATTGGGTTTCTTAGATTTTGCTTAAATAACAACAAATCAAATCTTCATTTTAATTTTGTCCGTATGCCCATTTTACTCTCAAAAGTATTTCCTCCTTATGCACACCCTAAACCTTAAATCCCCTTTTTAACCATCTCTCTCGCTCTCACGTTCCAGTCTCCAAGTCATCTAGCGAATCTATGATTGCTTTCCTTCACCATTCTCGTTCGTCGGTCGCTGGTTGTCATTGTCAGCTTATTCCTTGAAGTTTCTCCCTCCCCCCAAACTCTTCTTATCATTTCAGCCATCGCCTCCCACTATCGTCACCTTTGTTTTGTCTTTTGACAATGATGAAATCGATACAATCGTTGTCGCTGCAGACGCATCGACATTTTATGCGACTTCTGGTTCTTAATCTTCAATTTTGAACAAGGTGAGTTTTGATCAATTAATAGAACACATTCTTTAGGTTCTTTTTCTTTAGTTTGACTTGGATTTTAATAAATGAAAATTAGGTGATAGAGACTAATTCTTAACTTCTCCTTTTCAACCTTCAATTTCACCATCTAATTTTTCTCTTAGTTGTAGTTGCATTATAGTAGAATCAAACAACTTGTGATTAGCTTAATTTCTAGAAAAACGAAATCTGACAGTGAAATTGAATGTTGAGTTGAAGAAATTATCGTTGAAGAATGCTTTTGAGGATGGCATGTTCAATTTTGTTCCCAAACTCTATAATAGGCTTGCAGATTTTGTTTCGCAACATGCTCGAATTGAATCTGTAACAAAATTTTGGGTGAAAAAATTTCCCTCATATTTCCTTCATTTGGCCATGAAGGATTTTTCATGTAATTTTTCCTTAATGGCTTCATTTTAATAAAATGAGGTATCTTTTGTTAAAAAAACAAAAAAAAAACTCTTCTTTCAATTTCTGTTAAATTCTGCTTTTATGAGAAATTGCACGCGGTTGTCTTGCGAAGGAGCGAAACTCATGGTTAAAGAATCATCCCCATGTGGGTATTCATTCTTATTTTTCTTTCTCTCCTCTTTTGGGAAGGACCCTTGATTTTGTGTTGATTTTTCACATGATTTTTCTTGTATTTTTTAGAGCTTTATTGTGAAATCGGAGACGATGCCTGATCGGCCGTGAATTTGATGATTTGGCATTGCATTATTCTTGGGAAAGTTGAGGTATGATTTTCTCTTACAATTTTGTGGATGTGTTTTGTATTGAGGTTTTGATTTATTGGCTGATTGTTGTTTTGGATGTATTGTAGATGATGCCTATTTGCAACATGGACTATCCCATGTTCGAAATCTTCCAATCATTAATCAACAACTTATTTTTTAAGTAAACAATCGGATAACAATAGACATAATTGGCAATCAATGTCAATAATAATCAAACAACAATCAGACAGTAATCAATATCATTGACAATTATAATCAGACAACAATCATATAACAAATTAATATCATTAGCAATCAAGATAAGATAACAATCAGATGAAAACCAATATCAAATAGCAACAACATAGCAATCGTTATCAAATTGTATAAAGTAACATTAAGAATTAGTATTAGATAATAATCAAATTGCAATTAGATAACTATCTATATCATTGGTTAATTATTAGACAGTAATTAGACAATAATCATATAACAATCATAGCAATTACATAACAATCAAATTCTAGGCTGAAGTCACTGAATTAGTGGGGGCATTTTTTACTTTTCCGTTTTAGTGCCTAATTTAAAACTACTAACTATGTGACAAAAAATAGAAGGTAGTCAAAAGGCAACCAAAAACTACTAACTAGTTGAAAAAAATAGGTAATCAAATGACAAGATAAAAAATTACTAACTTTGTGTCAAAGATTATAAGGTAATCAGCTGATAAACAGAAGATAATTAGGAGACAAGTAAATGACAATATCATAAACAACTATCAAAGAATAGAAGGTGATTGGATGACGATGGCAACCATGTGGCTATTAGATGACATTATCATAAACAACCAACCATGTGTCAAAGAATAGAAAGTTAACATAAGACAATAAGATAGCAATATTTGAAACTAGTAACTATGTGTCAAAAAATAGAAAGTAATCAGATGACAATCAAAATGTAATCAGCTATTAGAAGCCTAACTAATTGATAAAAAATATAATGTAATCAGATGACAATAACATAGTAATCAAATTTTGAGCATAAGTCTGTGAATTAGTGAGGACAACTTTTACTTTTTAGTTTTAATGCCTCATTTAAATTGGGTTGGACCGACCAGTTTTGTTATTTTTGTAAAATTTATATTATGTGGATATGAGCCTCATTTTTAGAATTTATTTTGATATGCTTGCAAGTGTCCCTTAAAATTATTTTATTGTACCTTTTCCCTTCTTCGTCTTTTCATTCTACCAATGGGGGGATTTTCAATTCTTTTTCCTTTCCTTTATTTTCTTTTCTTTTCCTTTTTCACTAAGCACTCTCCAATATATATATATAATAATAATAATAATAATAATAACTCATAAGATTTCTTTCACTCTATCAAGTAACCCATAAGAAACATTTAGCAAAATAGTTTGCATCTCATGCAGCTATCTTCAGATTTTCATTTTCTTTTCCAAGTTTTTACCTAAAGAATAATTTATGGAGTTGAATCCTTGTATAAAAGTTTATTCAAAATACTTTCGACATTATCTAGAATTCTCTCCTATATTTAATTTAATCCACAACCATAGATAGGTGTTTTCATGACTAGGGCTATACTTCAACATTCCAATTAAATTAAAAATAGACTAGAGTAAGTCAGTTATTCAATAAAACCCATCAAAATGAGAAGAATTGCATAGAGGTCCTGAAATAAGAGATCCAAATGAATCTTGGCCTCACTTTTAAAAACAAATGAAAAGTGTCCTTTTATTTACATCATCCATCTGTAAAATTACCACTTTATCCCTATAGTCTTCTTCGCTTCCTCTTCTTCTTCTTTCTCGTTATTCTGCCTTTCTTTTTTTCTTTCTTCTTCTAGCTTTCTTTTCTTCTTCTTTATGTGTTTTCTTTCTGGAGGAAGAGAGAAGTGAGATAGAGATAGAGGAGAGTGAATCAGAAGCGGGAGAAAATTCAAATCAATGAAAAAACTCAAAACAAAAACAATAAAATTGATGGGAAAAAAACTAGAGGAAGAAACAAGAGGAAGAAGTGAGAGAAAGAATTCAAAAGAATGGGATAAATCAAGGAAAAAATAATGGAGAGCAACGTGAATTGAGGAGCGAGAGGAACGAGATGAAGGAACTAGAGGAAAAAGCGAAAAATCGTACTATTTTGGGCTCAAAATGTACGTTCGCACGTGATTGACATCATCAAAAGGTCAATTTTCAATTTTTTTTTAAAGATGATCAAATTTCGGGAGCCTAAAAATTTGACCTATCCGTATAAATTTCTCATCAAAAGGCTTGGGTCTTTGTTAATTTATGCCCGAACAAGTTCAAATCCACAAATCTGACCTCGACAAGCTATGGGCAATCAGATTCAAAGACATTTGAGTCGTGGGTGTTCAAATCCGAAGTCAATAAGGTCATTTCCATGCAGATCTGACTCGAAACAAAGTGGCTATGGTATATCTGAGGTTGTTTGAGTGTGGTTCGCCACCGAAACTCCTTGCGCCGGCAATAACGTCAACGAGGATGAAGTCAGTGCACGCAGTGAGTTATTTGCACGCTGCTTTGGTCGTCGAAGTCATGTTGCTTGTCGGACGAAGAACCAAATATCATGCCTTTCGATTCTCAACGATCGCTGATGATCATATGGTGTGGCCGGCGATTGAAGAAACCTATGAGGGAGGAAGACTAGAGAAAATTTACCAAAATGACCTATTGGAAGTTTCATTTTGTTTTTTTACCTATTTTTTGAAAACAAGTTTTTTTATATCTTTGAGGATGAAAATGATGTAAACATAGTTGTATAATTACTCTTATGTCCTTTATTAAATTTACACTGTCAATTTCAACCACCAACCTACCAAATTAATTCACATTCTCCACCTAAAATTAATTTATCCATAAACCCTTAACAAAAAATTATCCACACCAAAAATTCTCTACCAAATTTGATTAGTTTACAACCCCACAAAAAGTTCTCTTCACCAAATTGTTTCCAGAATGAAATTCGTCAAGTCCAAGACTTGTATTTTACGAAGTTGTAATTTTGTATACTCCGTCGTAATAAGGTATGTATTTCATTTTTGTATGTATTCTCAATAGTTCACTAATTTCTGAGAAAATTGACAAAACTAAATGACATTTTTGGAGTTTGATTTATGCTTGCTTTGTTGATTGTTTCTTTCTTTCTTTCTTTTTTTTTTTTTTTTTTTTAATAATGTCCTGCATTTGATATTTATTTATAAATTTATAAAAAAAAATTAAAAAAATAGATTTTTTTTAAAGATACCAGGCCAGGCTTCACCAGGAACAAAATAAATGTTGGAATAAGTTTGATACCCGGCTGGGCTTCATCGAGTATTCACCAGTTAGAAAGAAAATGAGTTCAAATTACCCAGCCGGACTTCACCGGGAGCAAAATAAATGTTGGAATAAGTTGGATTCCCGATCAGACTTCATCGGGTATGGAATAAAATGATTGACCCCTCATCGGGTGACCCGATCGGGCTTCACCGGGTCTTTCTCGGGTCCGACCCAGTAGAGTCAACCCTAGCCAGGTCGGGCGCACAAAAAAGCATGATTCTGTTTTCTGGCCCGATGTTCTACCCGGCCGGATGGACGATCAAGCCAAAAAACAGAATCATTCTTTTTTTTAATTTTGCCTTTTCATTTTTTTCATTTTACTTTTTCTTTAACTACATTATATTAATACTTTTTTTATATAAATTTTAGGAAAATGTCTCGTGTTTGGATTTGTTTTGGCGGCGTTTGGAATGAAAGGGAAAATGATTATAATGGAGGAGACATGTGAGGGTTTGACATTGAGTTGGGCATGACCTATAATGAATTTCAGATCAAAGTTTATAGAATAAATGGTATAATGTCAGATGAGTATAATCTTGTTATAAGATGTATACTTTAATTGAGATCCAAAGCCCCTGCAGGATTCCAAGAGGGATTTGTTACCTTTTAGGCATGGAATCGTTTTGTCTAAGGATCAATGTCCTAAGACATCTCAAAAGGTTGAGGAGATGAGACAGATTCCCTATGCTTCAGCTATTGGAAGCTTAATATATGCAATGTTGTGTATCAGACCCAACATTTGTTATGCAGTAGGGATTGTCAGCCGATATCAGTCCAATCCAGGGTTTGATCACTGGATGGCGGTCAAGACGATACTCAAGTATCTTTGGAGAACGAGAGACTACATGCTCGTGTATGGAGATAAGGATCTGATCCTTACACGATACACGGACTCTGACTTTCAGACCGATAGAGATTCTCGTAAATCGACATCGAGGTCAATGTTCACTCTGAATGGAAACTTAAGCATTGTTTATGAATAAAATAAGAGTTATTTCATTCTAGCATTTACTCATATTCAATAAACAAGGCTCCCTAGTTATCGTATGTAAACTTAAGCATGTACATGAAATATATAAGTGGATCATGCCTGAAGTGATAACCTAAATAGGATACGTGATCCTAGTGACACTACAGATATAGCCTGCTTTGTAGAGGTTTGCAAGTGTTGTGAACTACTACAGATGGTAGATCCTGACCATTCATGTGGAGACATACGAGCGGGGGTATCCTATACAAAGAGTTTGTATAAGACCGAACCACGAGATAATTCGTCTCTGTATATAACATTGTTGATATTGGAGACTTACATCTCACCTAAACGACCATAGGTGACATGATCTCAAACCTGAGTGTTTTGGGAACTCCTGCCTTTGAGGGTGGTCCTTTGATTAGTATGAGTGAGAGTGGCTACATTGCCAACTCAACATGCCTACCTTTTTGAGGACTTGTCTAATTTGGGAGTTGAGAACTCAGTTACACAAGATGGAATTCACTATTTCCTCGAAGTAGGGGTAAGTAGATAGATTGCTTCCTTAAAGGCTGATTCCGGGGCTTAAACATAGTGGCCACAGCTTCTCATTGAAAGAGAAGACTCAGTCATAGTAAGACTATGACTTATGTTCATTAGAGGGATCAGTGGTACTTAAGTTGTTAGATGTAACTACAGGGGTATAACGGTTATTAGCCGAGCTGTATTTACGAGCGATCGATGAAGGGTTGTCGCACTATTGATTGGTTAAGATAGACACATGTTATATCTGTAGTAAGAAGAGTTCAACTGTCGGTCTTTAGTGGAGTGCTTGGCAGTTAACGGATGGTGGATCCAAAGAGTTTAGTCAGTTATTCACGTACTATTGGAGCTTCGAGCTATAGGTCCATAAGGTCCCCTTGGTAGCTCAATGGATTCAAGTTAAGGATCAGTTCTTGGTGTTAATTTGAAATGCTCAAATTGACAAGAGGTAATTTGATTATATATGATATGATCGGTATGATGTATGAGATACATCAAGTGGGGGATTAATGTAAATGAGATTTACATTAAGTGCCATGAAATAGAAAAAGAACTATGGTTTATATGTTTCATGAGATGAAATATTAAAACTATAGATTATAAATATAGTATGGTAAATTGATTATCATTTATATTTATAATAATATTAATTGTTGGATCATTATCTCTTTTTCTCTAATAACTAATTGAGTGGGAGGTTATTGGTGGTTTCATGGTAACCGTGAGATAAAAGAAAAAACGTTTTCCTAATTTTAGTAATGTTGATTTGAGATTTCCATTCTCGGAAAGTTCTCACAGAAAGGTTGTCAAGTAAATTAGATTTGCTAAACGACAGCTTGGAGAGACTAGACGATTGTGGAGTGTTTTTATACGATAGACACTCAGCTGGCCAATGAGCTAAACGACCATGCAACTTTTGCTAAACGATCGCCTAGCTTTTGTTAAACGATTGGGCATCGTCTATACGATAGAATTTGACATCTCCCACTTGCTCAATCGTTTACACAATTGTTCTTCCTCCGGTCTCTGCCTCTCATCGAGTCCACACAGAGCCCACACTTCTGGATTCTCACACCAAGAATACCAAGGTAGCCATTATGGTGGTGTCATACTCAACTCGACACTAGTCGAGGTTATTCGGAGGCCATTCATTGAGTTCGCGGTGTTCGTGTGGCGGTTGCTGATTGTTCGTGATCTTGGAGATCATGGAATACGAGCATTCGAGGAGTACAAGCATTCGAGTGTTGCAGTCTTGTGGGTTGTACGAGCGTTCGTGATAAAGGAGATTGAAGATGAGTCTTCAAAGGTATGCAAATTCTATCCCTTGATCGTTAGAAAAGCATGCTGTAATTTAGCTTTATGCATGACCGTATGTTTCTGTTTCTGGTACTGTAATTTATTACTGTTCGAATACGATTGAAATTTGGAACGACCCTTTCGCTGCTCAAAGAAATCCTTATGTCCGATTTCCTTCAACTTCGTCACCTAGTAATTTGGCGACTCATAACTTAGAGGATGATGTAGACCAAGATCAATATTTCAATGATTGGTCTTGGAAGGAGAAGGATGATGGAGAGGAACCCAAAATTAATACCCATCATACACCTCATGCGGAAGAATGAACAATCGAAGACTATGGAGGCTCGTCACATGCAACGGGTCGTGACTTGTCACATCCTTCTAGTAGCACAATCATCATGTCAGGTCAGTCTATTCTTCTGAAGATGTGCAAGTTGGTGACATATTTATATTTAAGAAGGATTTAAAGACATGGTTATCTATGTTAGAAATTAGAGGTAACTATCAGTTTAGGGTGAAGAATTCGACCACAATATTATACAAAATTATATGCTTAGTTGAAGAATGAAAATGGAGACTTCGAGCTGTTAAATTGAAAAATTATGAAATATTTAAGATCTCTAAGTATGACAATGTCCAGACATGTAGAAATGAAATATTGACTAACAATCATAGACAAGCTTCTAGTTGGGTTCTCGGATATTTAATTTCGTCGAAGTTTGAAGATGTTAGTCGTTCATATAGACCGAAGGACATTGTGAAGGATATAAAACAAGAGTATGGTGTGAGTTTAAGTTACGACAAGATATGGAAGGCAAGGGAAGAAGAATTAATGCTTGTTTGGGGGTCACCAGAAGAATCGTACAAGAAGTTATCTAAATTTGGTGAAGCCTTACAAATTGAAAATTTTGGTTCAGCATTTAAATATGATCTGTAAGAAGATAAATATTTCAAGCACGTCTTTATGGCTCTTGGTGCTTCCATTAGGGAGATTTCTGAACTGCATTCGCCTTGTTTTAATTGTAGATGGAACACATTTAAGGGGTAAGTACAGTGGTAAACTCTTGCTCGCAACTGAGGTTGATGGAAATAATCAAATATACCCAGTCACATTCAGTATATCTGGTGGAGAAACCGATGAATCTTGGATGTAGTTCCTTCAACAATTAAGATGTGCAATTGGGCAAGTTCATGATTTAGTTATCGTATCAGATAGATACCCTAACATAAAAAAGACAACTATCACGATCTTCCCCAAAGTATTTCATAGTATCTACATCCATCACTTGAAAGCTAATTTATTAGTTAATTTTAAGAATGAAGATATTTTCGACAATGCAGTCAAGGAAAGTCGTGAGTCTGTGTTCAACTACCATTGGAGTCAATTTGCAGGGTATCCAGGTGCACGTAAATACCTAGAAGATATTGGTCTTGAGCGGTGGGCTAAGGTGTACCAATGTAATAAAATGTACAATCAAATGATAACAAATCTCGCCGAGTGCATAAACGGAATGTTAAAAGATGCACCACAGTTACCAATCACAGCATTTCTAGACCATATTAAATATTGGTTACAGGAGTTGTATTACAGACGTCGAACGGATGCATCAAATAGTACATCAAGACTATCGGACTATGCGATGGCAATAATTCGTGACGCGATAGACAAAACAAGTAGATATGAAGTTAGACCGATTGACCAACATGAGTTCGTGGTGATAGATGGAGGTTTGGGAGGCCGTGTAAATATTCACATAAGAACATGCACTTGTCGCAAGTTTGATTATTATGAAATCCCTTGTTCACACGCCATTGCTGAATGCAGGGTTCGGAATATTGATCCTATCTCTCTTTGTTCATGGGTATACTCTATTGATGCAGTGTCGGCTACGTATGTTGAACCTATACGACCACTTGGACACTTTTCGGAGTGGAAACAATCATCGGCCTTCGTCGATGTTGAAACATTGCCTCAAACGAGTTCCAAGGGTAGGTCGCCCACCAACAAGAAGATTTCCTTCTGCAGGTGAATTTCGTCAAGTCCACAGGTGTTCTAGATGTGGGCAACGGGGTCATAACAAAACGACATGCAATCAACCTTTTAATACTGTTGAGTGATGTATGGATTTTTTTTTTTGCATGATATTTTTGTGAATTTGGATGATATTTTGCAATCATTAGTAATATATTTGTTGTCTTTTTGCGTGCGAAATTGTATTATATTGTTGTTTTTTGCATGCACCCGGCCAGTAATTGGCGCCAATTTGTATGCGCCCAGCCGAGAATTGGTATATATTTGTTGTTTTTAAGATGTGCCTGACTGGGAATTGGCGCCAATTTGCATGCCCCCAACCAGGAATTGGTATATATTTGTTGTTTTTTGCATGCGCCCGATCGAAAATGGTGCCAGTTTGCATGCACCTGGCCGAAAATTGGTATATATTTATTGTTTTTTGCATGCGCCCGACCGGGAATTGGCATCAATTTGCATCCACCCGACCAGAAATTGGTATATATTTGTGTTTTTAAGATTCTCCCGGTCGAGAATGGCTCTTATTTACATGTGCCCGACTGAAAATTGGTATACTTTGATGATTTTTTCCGACTAGCAAAGCACTTCCGGTCACCATCGTATGAAGCCTGGTCGGGTAAGAGCGATTTCGAAAACTTTTTTTAGGCCCAAAATTATTCAGAAAACGCCGATTGGTTAAGATGGACATATATGTATCTGTAGTAAGGAGAGTTCAGTTGTCGGTCTTTAGTGGAGTACTTGGTAGTTAACGATGGTGGATCCCGTGACTAAAGAGTTTAGTCAGTTATTCACGTACTGTTGGAGCTTCGAGCTATAGGTCAATAAGGTCCCTGGTAGCTCAATGGATTCAAGTTGAGGATCAGTTCTTGATGTTGATTTGAAATATTCAAGTTGACAAGAGGTATTTCGATTATATATGATATGATCGGTATGAAGTATGAGATACATCTAGTGGAGGATTAATGTAAATGAGATTTACATTAAGTGCCATGGAATAGAAAAAGAGTTCTGGTGTATATGTTTCATGAGATAAAATATTAAAACTATAGGTTATAAATATAGTATGGTAAGTTGGTTATCATTTATATATATAATAATATTAATTATTTGATAATTATCTATTTTTCTCTAATAACCAATTGAGTGGGAGGTTATTGATGGTTTTCATGGTAAACGTGAGATAAAAAAGAAAAATGTTTTCCTAATTTTGAAAAATGTTGATTTGAGATTTCCACTCTCGAAAAGTTCTCACGAAAAGTCTATCAAGTGAATTAGATTTACTAAACGATAGCTAGGAGAGACTAGATGATCGTGGAGTATTTTTAACCGATAGACACTCAGCTGGCCAATGAACTAAACGATCGCATAGCTTTTGTTAAACGATTGGGCATCATCTATCCGATAGACCTTTGCCATCTTCCACTTGCTCAATCGTTTACACGATTGTTCTCCTCCGGGCTCTGCCTCTAACCAAATCCACACAAAGCCCACACTTGGGTTCTCACACTGAGAATACCAAGGTAACCTATGTGATGGTGTCATACTCAACTTGACACTGTCGAGGTTCTGTGGAGGCCGTTCGTTGTGTTCGTGATCCGGGTGATCACGGTGTTCGAGATTGCTGTAGATCGTGCAGTCTAGCGGTCGAAGTGTTCGAGCATTCGTGTTGCCGTCTTACTGTGAACGAGCATTCGTGATCAGGGAAGGTTGAAGATGAGTCTTCAAAGGTATGTGTGTTTCTTCCCTTGATCGTGTAGTAAAGCATGCTGTAATTTCTATTTTGTGTATAGGATGTTGTTTTCGTTTTGTATTGTAATTGTAATGTTCATATACGATTGAAATTTGGAACGATCCTTCCGCTGCTCATAGAAATCCTCATGTCCGATTTCCTTCACATTGAATGTCAAGTTATGCATCTTCTTGGGTTTTTTTTATGGATTTTGCCCATCAACGAATCCAAAAATCTGAAATTCACCATTTTGACATAACTTATGTATTTTTGTGTCAAGAAATGTATTTTTCTTGACGTGCATGCATTGCAAGTCAAATATCAAAGTTTATTATGTCAAGAAAGGTATTTTTCTCGATGGTCTTTTACCATGACCATCAAGAAAACAAAAAATTTGTACATCAAGAAAGGTCAAATTTGTAGTAGTGTAGTATTTCAGACTTTGGGAGAATTGTAATCTTTTTAGAGCTTTAGAGTCTTCAATCTTCTCCTCTTTTATCATCTCAAATGAAAGGTAAGACTTGTATTTATAGAGCTTCCTTGAGGTATTTACATGGGCTTGGCCCTGGATACTTTTGGGTCCATCATTTGGATTTAGACTTGCGCCAAAATTAAGCACAGAACCGACATCTATTTGGCATAACTTTCTGTCATAGACCTAAATTAGATTGGGACTGAGAATATATCAACTTAACTTACCCGAGCACGACTTATTTATGATTTTAGGTTGAATTGGGCTCTTGGGCAAATAATAATACTCGATGATTAATCAACATTGGATCAAATAAAACCTATTGTTGTGATCAAACGACCAAGGAAGAGACCCATAACATCTTTTTAGTTTGCCATTTGTTTGTATCTAAATTTTAATTTAGGGACACATATTAATTATTAATTGTCCCTAAAATTCAATGGTTTACAGTTTTATTAGGACATATGACCGAATTTTGTTTCAACAAAATCTTTCCATCAACAATGGAATCTATATTATTTATTACTTTGGTGGACAATTTTATAATTTGATTTTGAGAAAGTTTTAATCTCGCCACTTATCAGAAGTTTACAGTTAAAATTGACTAATTAATCAAAATAATTAGAAAATTACAAAAGAAACTTAGTTTGCTATGAGAAGCCTAAGAGGTAGATTAGCTGCCTGATAAGTGATATAACACTAATAAGATTTTATTCCGAATTTTTTAAGAAGTGAAAATAAACTTAATACCAAATAAATCTAAACTACATTGTAGAAATTAAAATACTCCTTGAAACTTTGTAATTTCGAAAATATTCTAAGCTTTCAAATGCTTCATCAAATACCCTTAAACATTTCTTTTTCTGAGAGTTCTAAAATATTTATAACAGTTCGTTGTTGAGGAAAATCATAAATACTAATTTATTTCAAAAATACTTATCAACTTTGAAAATTTCTTTTAAAATCTAGTTGAAAATATCTGTTAATATATGGATGAAAAATATAAGCACCATGTTTAAAAAATATATACACTACAACGAATATGACTTATTATAGCTCTTGGACATAGCCTTTTTAAAAATAGGCTATAGAAACTCTAAAAAAAAAAGAAAAAAGAAAAAAGAAAATGTTAAAAACCAAATTGTGGGGATGCGCTCAAATAGTTATCCACCCAAACACGCAAAATTTTGGGGGCCGGCGTGCGCTTCACCCCTTCTTCAAACACATAAACCCATGTTTTCATTTTCTCTATTTCTCTTCTTTCCTTTTTTCGTCTCTCCACACATAATCTCAATCTTCTTTCTCTCAAATCTCAACCCTTATTTTCTCAAATTACAACTTTCAACCGTTGAAACCGATATCGTTCTCATTCCTCTCTTAATCATTCTCAACTACGTGCAATGCTCTAAAATGTGCGCCCGCATTCTACCGTCGACGACTGATTTTCCATCGTCTCCGTCGGTTACAACTTTGGTGAGTGTGATTTTCCTCTTTTTACTCACTTAGATCTATTTTCATTTTCTTTTTATTTGATTTTGGATTTTTTCTTTTTGCGTTTTTCCATTGGCAATTATAGCATCCATTATAGCCATACATACATGCTATATCTCCATACTCTATTATAGCTCTACAAAAAGGCTATAAAAAGTCTAGACTTTTAATAATATGGGTTGTTAGGACTTTCGAAAAAGGCTATGAAAGGTCTTTTATAGTTTTTTTTCCGTTCGCTATTGTATCCATTATTTCTTGTAGTACTGTGTAACTTTCAAAAGTTGAATTAATACTTCTAATTAAAAAAAAAAAAAAAAAGTTAAAAAGTGCTCTTACTGATGGTTAGTATATGGAATGGAAAACATTTACAAAGACCTTGATTAAGTGGATAATTTTTTAGATGGAAGAATGGAAGAAATGAAGTGAGATGGTATACATTGAAGAAGAGGGGAAAAAATAGATATGTTTTAGGTCATATATTGAAATAGAGAAGAGAGAAGAAATTGAAGAGAGAAGTTAAATGGAGTGTAAATCTACTACAAAATCATCCATATATTGATGAGAAGAACACTTTTTAAGTCTCTTTTTTTTAATGTTGGAATGTTAATACAATTTTCAAAAGTTTAGTGGTATTTTTAAAGCAATGTATTAATGATAAGGGTATTTATGATTTTTTTTTTAATTTTAAGGATATTAAATGAAACTTTGAATGATCAGGAGTATTTCAATAAAATCAAACTTGTTTTTTTTAGTTTAAGAGCATTAAATAAAATTTTTGGAAGTTTAAAGATATTTTAAAAAAATACAAAGTATTTTGGGAGGTATTTTCTATAATTTGACCTTAAATCAATGAAGTCCCTCATCTAACTGGACTAAATTTTGCAAGGCACAAATGATCCATGCCCTAACTAAAAAATGATGATAATTAACATAATATATAGAAGAATGTTTTAGAAAAATATAGTTGAATATAATATAAACAAGATAATTTCTATGAAGTATTTGGACTGTTGGAGCCACTGGCCCCAGCTTCTGTCTCCGTTGGTGTATGCTGTGGAGTCTGCCAACCTGAAATATACACAAGTTTTCTACTCAATATATATGTTTTTGGGTACAAAAATATAATTTCAACTCCAGAATTTTATAATTTGTTCGAGTTCTATTTAATCACTCAACTTCTAGAATCCGAAACTATATTCAATCGTATGTTTTTAACCTAAAAATCAGTGATTGCAATTTTTCACAATGGAACAAAATCAATCAAAATCGACCAACCGCATTTGTGTGGTCGGTCAATCAGTTTCATATAGACACTCCCACAACCGACGACCGACCAATCAAAATCGACAAGTTGGTGGTTGCAAACTGACGCCAATCAATCGATGATCACCCCTACAATTGAATAGACAACCACACATATGTATATGTTGATCTAAGAACGAAGAAAAAAACTTCATATATATTGGGAAGATAAATTAACACTTAAGCATGCTACTTTTGAAACATCATATTCAAAATTTTAACGAATAAATTTTATATACGACAAGTTCTTTTCCATACAAATTTGTAACTACATTTTAAGAAATTTAGTTAATGAAGTATCATGCTAATATCTATATTACAAAAATCAGATAAAAATGATCATAAAAGATTATAGTCACTTGAACCTAAAACTGACATTTTGAAAGTTAAAATGAACCAAAGTAAAGGTAAAAGAATTAAATCTGGATTTAAAGCTAAAATTAAAGAGAGAACATGTCCTTATTAATGATAGATTCAATATTATTCTAACAATTATATATATTTAAAAAGAAATTACTGTATGTTCTTGTTGGTTGTGTTTAATCATGGGGAAAAGGCTGCTATATTGAATAATAGAAAAGCTCTGCATGAATTTTCTTTTGTCTTCACTTTAAATTTCATGAAATTACCCTACATACAACTCACATCCCATATCTCAAAAATAATTAATTTGTAAAATTTGTTTTCTCAAACATTGAAATTAAGAGAACTGTTAGTTACAAATGCTTGCACCAAACACAACAACATTGCTAATATTTCATTACTATTAGATTAAAATTACAAGTTTAATCTTTCAATTTTGTGTCTAAAAAATCATTAAATTTTAAAAATTGTCTAACATATTTTTTAACCTTCAAAATTTAGCATCTAAGGAGTTACTAAACTTTAAAACATTTCTAATATATTTCTGAACTTTCAATTTGTGTCTAAAAGAATCCTATATTTTCAAAATGTCTAACAAACCCCTCTCACGTATACAAAATTTGTAAAAATTATCTTATAGATCGTATATAAAATTGTATTTTATGTGTAATCGGACTTTAAACTCTCAAATTTGTGCCTAGTAGAGTCGTAATTTAAAAAAGAAAAAGGAAAAAAAATCATCGAAGAGGTCAAAGATCTATCAGACACAATATTAAAAGTTTTAGGGACTACTACACATTTTTTAACGTTTACAACCCAAATAAACAAATTTAAAAATTTAAGCCCATTTGATAACCACTTGGTATTTTTACTATCTTTTTTTAAAATTAAACTTATAAATACATACTACATCACCTCTTTCTAATAGTGTTTTAAATAGCCAAGCGAAGTTTTGAAAACTAAAAAAAATACTAGTTTTGAGAAACTTGTGTTTTTTGAGAAAAAAATGGAGAGAAAACAATCAAAACTTTTAATATAGATAATAAAATCATTATTAAATGGAGCCTTATGGATTTATTACTACACACTTTTGAAGGTTCGAGATTAAATAAAGGCAAATTTAAAAGTTTAAAAACTAAACTTATAATTAATTTTTAAAGAAATTATAAATTTGGTCGCTATGATTTAGAGAAACTTAGAATTTAGTAATGTAGTTTTAAAAGTTAGAATTTAGTCATTTCTTTTAGATAAAATCCCATAAATAGTTTCTACGGTTAATAAAATTCTCATAAATAGTTTTTACTGTAAGAACTATTTAGGAATGTTTTATCAAATAATAGAGACCCAGTTTTATTATTATTATTATTATTTAATTATAGGATCAAATTTGCCAAAACTAAGAATTGGAAAAAAAAAGCTGGGAGTCACTATTTATGTTGGTGATTCCAATCTGTCATGACTTTCTATTCACCCATTTTCATGGGGTATAATAGACAGCTCACTCATCACATGGCCTCAGCCTTAACCCATGTGCCTCTCTTCCTAACACAATACAATAGCCCCATAATTCTAATCAAATTCAATCAGTTCAATTATAATCATTATGATGAAATTCATTTCATATAGATAATCTAATGTCACATGCTGATGCTCATGCAATTAAAAGAATATCATTAATTAATATGATGATGATGATGATGATGATGATGAATATAGTTATAATAATTTACCAGTACTTGGAGTAATGATCTGATGCATTGGAGTGTAGAACAAGCCTTGTTGCATGTGGGTGTAATTTGTATAGTAGGGAAAATATGATGGTGATGATGATAATGGTGAAAATGCTCCTCTTGGATGCTGTGAAGAAGAAGAAGAAGAATAGCCATAGCCAAAATAATATGAAGAAGAAGATGGTGATGAAGATGGTGATTGCTGGTACATTTGTGGTTGTTGAAGTTGTGGATTGTAAATAGCCTGCACAACCATTTACCTTAGCTCAATTTTCAACATTTAATTCTAATATTACTTTAATTACTATTTAACATTTTTCTATTTTATCCCTTCCATTTTTAAAATAATGTCAAATTAGATCTATAAACTTAAAAAAGAAATTAATGATTTTGAAATTCTTGATACAATCATTTGATTTTTTTTATTTTTGAAAATAGCGTAATTTACTGACTCTTCACATACTTTCTTATTCATGTTTTTACCTTTTCTATGTAAATATTTAAATTTTTAGTTAATTTCTAATAATAGTTTTTAAAAACTACTTTGTTTTCGTTTTTAAAATTTGACTATGATTTGAAATATTAAAAAAAAAAAAATTACTAACAAAACATACAAACCAATAGATTAAGTTTAATTTCTAAAATATAAAAATAAAAAAATCAAACAGTTAGGGATTGATTTATTAAAAATAAAATATATGTAAAGATCAAGATTGTTTTAGTGCAATGACTAAAATAGATATTTTAAAGATTTATTTGAGTCAAAATAGAATAAACTCAAAATTTAAGACCATGTTTAGTAGCTATCTTATTTTTTATTTTTTTTATGTTTAAAAATTAAGTTTATTTCCTCTCATTTGTTACCATGATTTGTATCTTTCTTAAGTATAATGGCTAAACTCTTAGCCAAATTTAAAATAAAAAACAAGTTTTTAAAAGTTATTTTTATTTTTTAATTTTTAAATTTTAACTTAATTTTTTAAAATCGATAAAAGTAAGTAACAAAAAAATAAATTTAGATGTGAAAATAATATTTATAAACTTAATTTTAAAAAAAAAATTGAATAGTTAAGCAAAATTCAAACATAGCTGAAAATAGAAAGAAGAAACTTACTTGGGGGTAAGGAACGGTGTAATTTGGGGCATAGGATCGGTATCTGCAAACGGAAACAAAACAAAATAAAAATAAATAAATAAATAAATAATAATAATAGAAATGGAAATGGATAAGACGAAGCTTGCTTTTTTTATTTTTTATTTTTTATTTTTTCCTTCTGAAATTGGACAGACATTTGACTTCTTGTCGAGGTAAATTGTTTTTCCTTAAAAACATTGTCACCATCGAAAATACTGTTGCCTATGGCAGGGCCATGCAACCAACTACCCAATTTTGTTACTTTTTTTTCCCATTTACAGCTCAAATTTTCTGGGAATTTTAGGAATAGCTAACTCACATACCTATATTGTGGAAATATAAGCTGCGGCGGCGGAAACGGCGGCCGTAATCCACCGTAAGAGCCTGCAACCGCCGGAGGAGTTGTACTTTGGAGATTTCCACTTTGATTTCTTCCTATTAAAATACAGCAATAGATAAATAAATAAATACATAAGTTAATTAATTAATTAATCCATAGATTTAGTAAAGTTAATTTAAGTTTCATCGGGGAGATCACCTCCGGAAGACGGCGACGGAGGCGGAGGACGAGGGCGGCCAAAGGCGGCGATGTTA
This sequence comes from Benincasa hispida, assembly GCF_009727055.1. NCBI lineage: Eukaryota > Viridiplantae > Streptophyta > Magnoliopsida > Cucurbitales > Cucurbitaceae > Benincasa > Benincasa hispida. Next base: position 18,864,564 of record NC_052352.1, on the reverse strand, counting down.
CAATTAGCTCTTCTACCACAAATAATTGGGTTTGGATTTGCACATGCCCTTCTAGCGGATTCAGGGTCTTTAAAAGTGACCTAATTAATTTAATTTAATTAGAAGAACACAAATTAAAATTAAAATCATCAAAGAAAAGAAAAAATAAGGGAAATAAAGGGAACTTACGAATCCGTAGCCTTTGGATTTTCCGGTGTGTTTATCTTGAATAATGACAGCTTCAAGAATGTCTCCGAATTGTTGGAAAAAAGAGTGCATTTCATGGGATTGGGTTTCCCAAGCCAAACCTCCGACGAAGAGTTTGGTCCAAGTGGTGTCGCCTGCGAAGGGCGGCGCCGGACGATTAAGGAGGAAACTATTATTATCAGCCATATGAATTTGGTTAGTTCGGGAAGAATTAGGCTGGTAATATAATTAATTATGGGAATAATTAGGATGGGGAAGGGTATTTTTGAAGATGATGATGATGATGTTCTTCATAAATATAAGAAAGAAAAATTAAGAAAAGATTGATGATAGGAAGAGGAAGGCGGCCATGGGAGAAGAAATTATAAGTTTGAAGGGAAAGGGGTTTTGAAGTGAAGGAAAAAAGAAAGGAAAAAAAGGTTGTTGTTAATTGTTATTGTTGTTGTTGTTGGCCCCTTGCAATGTCCATAAATTAACAGCTGTGAACAGAGACTATGGCGCCGGTAATTAGGATTCGGATTTTTTTTTTTTTCTTTTCTAGTTGGAGTTTTTAAGTTATCCAACCATAAATGTTTAGAATATAGTTAATTGGTATTTTTTTTAGTATAATAATTGTGGGATACGAAAGCAAACCTTCATAATTTTTAAAAAAAAAAAAAGAAAAAAACAGGACCATGCATGTCAACTTTTAATTTTACCTCTAAATTAGTTAATATTTTTTACAATCTAAAAACTAGAGCAATGGTAATTTTTTTTTTCTTTTCTTTTGTGACAATAAATGGGTGTGAGAATTAAGGCCTCGAGTCTGATAGCCAAGTTTTATTCTAATTGATTATTTAAAAAAAAGTTGAGAGGTTTTGAAATCTCCACTTTTATGTTGTTAAAAAAAATGTATCCAATATATTTGAAATTGTTTGATCTTTTGGCACAAAGCTTAAAAGTTAGAGATTTGTGGGTAGTTTTAAAGTTTAGATATCTATTAGATATAAAATTAGAAGCTATTTTTAAAATAGATGTTAGATATAACGTTAGAAGTTCAAGGACTATATTTGTAATTTGAACTCTGAAATATGATAATAATTATAATAATAAATAACTTTTATTTAATAAATATGAATACCTATTTCAAAAAAATTGATCCAAAAATTTAAGTTTATGAGTAAAGTAAATTAAACTTTATACTCGTGAGCTTAAATATGAAAAAGAATCCAACGAGTAAAAATCAATATTAATTCATTGATTGACGCAAAAATTTAAGATAGTAAATAGAACAAACCTGTATTAAGATTACTTTATTTAAGTATTTAAATTTTTAACCTCTACATTGTTGTATTTGCTTAAATTAGTTAAGTTGTGTTTTAGTTTAGTATAAAGATTTAATATATCTATATAAATCGATTTGTAAAAAGAGCTGGATAATTCTCTTTCTCTCTCACTTAATTTAAATTAAATAATATTAAAATTTTGAAATATGCCAACAAAACTGGCCACTCTGTCCAAGAAAAATAGTATAATCCCACCATCTCCAATAAGATAATGCTGTTCCATCAATAACTTTCCAAAAAATTGTTATCTTTCTCCATTTTTCTTTTGGATGCCCCTTTATGATTGTGATTATTATTTTTGAGTTACAACACTAGACCATTTAAATTTGAAAAGTTATTTTAAATAAAAATATAATAAAAATATTTATAAATAATAACAAAATATACTCGTCTATTTACCATAAATTATGTATTTATCAATAGATAAGATAATAATCTATCGTGACTCATCATAGATAGATTGTGATATTTACTATTATCTATAAATATTTTGTTTCATTTTTCTATATTTAGAAACAACCCATTAAACTTGTAATGCTTTGTTCAAGAGTTTAGTTGAGCTAAATTCACGTTCAAATCATTTTTTTATGAATAATATAGTTTCTCATGTCAATTATAAGATTAGTATTATTTAAGTTAAAATGCTATTTTAGTTCTAAAACTTTAAAATGAGTAAAAAAAATAATATTATATCAAATGTAATTCTTGAATAATGAGTTTAAATTCAATTCACATATACAATACAATATTTGAGTTTTTAGCCCATGACTTCAAATGTTTGCAAAATATATTACTTCATGAAAAATATGTAGGTGTATAACATGTTGTATCCATCTTTACGTATCCCAACAATTTTTCAAATTATAGTGTGTCGCGTGGCAAATTATCTTTATTTTTTTTTCAAATGTTTTATTACTACTTTTTATGTGTGCGATGAGAGTGAGATGCACAAAAATAAAATGCACCTACGTGTTGTTCTTACTTTAGTATATATTTAATATAAGACGTTGAGATTATTGATACAGTTACTCTCTAATTTATAATGAGAAATTGAAGTACTTTATTAAAGAAACCTACGGGAATGGACAATATTTATACCTTTAAGCTAAAACTATAATAAACTTTCTTGAATTTATTGAATGATCAGCCAATATGTAAAAGAAATACTATGTTTTGTGTTAGCTAGGTAGCTAATTATGTAATTTGATCATCGTGACAAAGTGTAATTAAAAGTTTTGATGACAGAAAAAATGGGATTCTTAATAAATTGTAATTTGGTCATCGATACAAAGTGATTAAAGCTTTGATGACAGCAAGAATGGGATTCTTAATAAATTGTTTGGGTTCGAAACAGCAACCACTACCCAATTTACCTACTTTTGTCAACTAAACAAACAACTCCAATTAGTAGAGGTCTCTGTCAAAAATTTGAAAAACAAAATCAAACCAAACAAAATCCAAACTGAAAATTCTTTGGTTCTTTATAATAATCATAATAAATCAAATCATAATCTAAAGTTAATGTCCTGTTTATAACTATTTTTTATAAAAAAAAAAAAAAAAAAGAAAAATGTTTTCTGGCTATTTTATTACAAAGATTATCTTTCTTACTGATAACACATTTGAATTTATAGTCCAATATTGAAAACAATAACAATATTTTATTTTTTTATTTTTTTATTTTTTATTTTTTATTTTTTTTTGAAAATTCTATTTGAAATTTGAAATGGTTATGGGGGAAATTGGCAAAATTCATGAACATGAATCCAAGGGATTGTTGCATCTACATTTAACGAAAAGAAAAGAGATTACTCTGTAGATCGCATTGACATTTGAGGTAATCTTTTACATAAAAATGAGAAGAAACCACGAACCAACTGACTGATTGTCAACCCTACTTCGAGCCAACTACTCCATGGAGCCTTGGAGTGCAAGACTCGAGAAGGTGTTAGGGAATGATAGTATAAATAGGAGAACAACACCTCCTCCAAGATATGAAAAATCGTTTGTGTTTGACTCAATATTACTTCAGCTAACATTGATTTATGCATCGGAGTGTGTTGGGCACAACAATGCACATGGATGAGATTTTGTCTTGCAAGTTAAGTTGGAGTGGCAATCATGAATATCATATTAAGATCACCATTCGAGTAAGATTACATGTCAACAAAAATCGTTTTTAAGAATAGACAACAAAATAAAGAAAGACTAAACTAGTTTTTTTTTTTTAAAAAAAAAAATTTAATTTGAATGAATTATATTTTGAAGATGTTGAAATTAAAATTTTGTTGTTGGCGCGAGACATTGGTCATTTTAACATAATGTGTTTATTAAAAGAACAATGTAATGACCACATTTTGTTGGGCGGTATTTGGCTATTTGGGGACTAAGGCCACCGAAAATCGTATGTTTAAATAATATCTACTAATTTAATGAATAATTAATTATATAAATTAATAATGTCTGATAAAAAATATATTCTACTTTTTAATAAAAGAGTGAATTATATTTATTTAATATATTTATTAATTGCTGTCATTTCACTTTCTTATATAAATTAATTTGGGCAACTATTTTAGTATTTAATTTTTTTTCTAGCTGAACTTTAGTTTTTACTTTTTAGTTAATCATATAATTCAAACTTTAAATTTTGTCTTGTTTTACTTTTTCAATATAAATATAAATTTTATTTATAATATCGTAATAAGTCTACATACCATCCGTCAATATCTTATTTTCAATCTTTTGACATTTATATAAGAAATCATATATACTCGCAACAAATATTTTTAATCAGTTGACATCTTATTTTGAAAAAGAAAATATATGTTTTTATTACTATAATATGGTTATTGACCATTTTTCTTTCCAAAACCATGTCATCTAAAGTGAAAATTTTATATTTTGTTAGAATATTTATCATTTATTAAAATTTTAGTTATGCATTGTATTCGTTTTTTTTCTGAAGTCACCCATGGTTGAGTTGACTCAAAATAAGAGAAATGTTTGATAATCACTTCAAAACCTGTTTGGTAGAGAATCTGAAAATAGAAATTTAAAATCAAGAGATTAAATGAAAAATAAAATTGTATTTCATGTTTTCAAGTATGTATATGATAGCAAAGTTCCGAAATTAGATTATAATTTAAACAAGTGGATAACTAGTTGTAATTATCCACTAAATATTGTTGACAATAAATTATTATTAATTTATTTATGAACATATTTTATGCTAAAAAAATTGTGTAATTATTGTTTTGTAATATTACATAATTTATAAGTAATTGAAATTTTGATCTATATGGTTTGAAATAAATTAAGATTTAGGTTGCAGGGTTTATGATTAGAATTTACCCCTACGTTTGATAAAAGCTTCATAATAAAGAGTCTGTATGACAAAAGAATTTAACAAACTATAGGGACTATATATGAAGTTATATCAAATTATTGAACTAAATTCTTAAATTTTAAAATTAAATGGGCTATCTTTTAACTTTATTCAAATCATAGGGACTAAACTTGGAATTTAACCCAATTTAATTTATAATACATTACATACTACATATTTTATTTTAAAAAAAAATTGAATTGGGTTTGCAACAAGATATACTATATTTCTAAATATTATTATATTTACTATAATTTTATATTTTAAATTTTAAAATTCAAATTTTTATAAGAAGAAAACATGAAAATGTTGTTATACATTGTTTGGTTCACAGAATTCGAAAACAATTTTTAAAAAGAGAATTCGAGTTGTCTGCCAAACATATATTACCAAACTCAATAAATCTGAAAACATAAAACAAAAATTGGATTGCGAATCAAACAGAAGCTTCGTTTTTTAAGATTATGCTTCTTTTGTCACCATTTTTTTTACATGATATTTGTTGATCTCTCTTAAAAAAACCATTTTTAAAAATTATTATTTCTAACAAAATTCCAAAAACCAAAACAAATATCTAGAAATTGCCATCTTTGAATTTTAAAAAACTTGGTGGTCAAAAAGTAAAAAACGAAACATATAAATTAATGGGTGAAAGTAATGGTTATGTGGTTGATTTTTTAACAACCAAAATTACAACCAAACAATCATGTAGTCTTAATTTATATTATATCTGAATATAACAATTTTTTATGGATCCACTTGCCGTCCACCAAAAGTCCTATCTCACAATTAGAAATTTTCTGGTATATCAAGTGTCACAATTTGGTCATGAATCTAGGTGTAATCGAATTGGAAACACCAAACTAAGTAGAATAAGGCACAAACAATGATTAATTAGAGATGATTAGTATGACATTTAGGGGAAAAATGGAATCTAATAGGTCAACAAAACCATGCATTTGCAATTGAAGACAAACCACAGTTGCAAAAATTCACAAAAGAAATTCCTTCAGAAAGCCTTCAATCACGCTCATCATTGCATGTGCAAAGAAGTTAGCGGCATAATTATCATACCCCAAAACACGACTCCAATCTTATTTCTGACTTTCTTCAACAATTATTTTATTTTATTTTACTTTTCGAGTCTCCTATAATACAAACCCTCCCATCACTCAGCTAATTGAGTATTCCTTTTTACCTCTAGGTTTATTTCTCATTTTTATGTCCAAACTTTCTATTTAATTTTATCTAACTTTGAGTCCGCGCAGTAGAAAACTAGATAAAGTGTTTGTTGAGTGGAGTTTTTAAGTCTGAAATTGTTTAGTATCGGAATTAATTAATATGTGGAGTTAAAGTAAGTGTCGTTTGAGGTCCAAGATTATTTTGTCTATGTTTGTGTTGCATAGTTGTTTAACCTACAGCTTGAAAGTCTATATACTTATTTTCTTTGCTATTTTCTTCTTATGCAATACAATTAGAGCTATGTTTCGATCAAAATTTTGAATACCAATAAATTTGATTTCAAATTTTCGTTCATAATTTATTTAGTTTCAGTCAAATTTGATCTAGAACTAAATAAGAGTGTGACAAGTTTTTTAAATTTGAGATCAACTCTAAATGATTTGAATTTTAAAAAATAATTGGAATAAAGTTTGGAATACTATTAACTTCTATCTCTCCAAAAGTTGGTTCGATTTAGAATAAAATTCTATGATAGATCAACTCATCTTGAGTTGAATTTGGATTTTACATTTTCTTTAAAAATATTTGGGTTAATGTATGAAATGTGTCCAAGTTTAATATAAGCTAAATGTTTGGTTCTATCTATCCAAGTTTGTGTTCAATTTGGAATAAAATTCTGTAATAGATTTTGTGGAACTTGTTATGGGATAAAATTTTGATTATGTGCCCAAATTCAAATTGAAAAATTTATCTCATATTAGAGACCGAAAGGCCAAAACCATTAGATTGAAACTTCTTTGTTTTTTCAAAAGAAAACTTCTTAATTATATCATAAAGACATATATATTGAGCTGCTATGTATATATATATATAATATTATCATCAATCATTCAGGTATTCAATGTCTTGACGATAAAATTATTACTAACACATCTCTCTGACTAGATTTGTTCATGACATTGATGGAAATGCCATTATTTTGTCTATATATATACTACTTCCACATGCACATGACCCATATGAGAACCACAATATTTGCTGTAGTTATTAGCTTTATGAACTTTTGATGGAATCTCATCTACCTTGGATCCACTTGGATTCTTTTATATTTTTATCATACCAGTAGATGAGAAAGGAGATAATCCATTTTTTTCTATTTGTTTTCTCATATCTAATTGATATTGATATTGATCACAATTGAGTAATGAATTTGTAAGAGAAATGAACTAAAAATTTTACCTGTATTCAGCTCAAGATCCAACTGAAGCTACTTCAACCAGTTCACCTCTCAAACAAATCAAAAATATCAGTCAGAAGAGTTAGTTGAAACAAACTAACTACTATAAACATAACTCTCTGTGTATAAATACTTAAATATTACTAAATCATAAATATGTTGAAACATATGAGTAATTAGTTGAGGAAAAAGATTTGTATTACAACTTAGAAGCTTGAATAAAGAATTTCTCATACCTTTAACAGTGGATGTAGGTCTTTATGGTCGAACCATTTAAACCATTCTGTTGATCTTCCTCTCACCTCTACATTCTTTGTAATGCATGTTGAAATTTTTATTCTCTTCTTTGATTTTGTCAAAAAACCACAAGAACACTCATAAAGAAAGAAAACGAGAGAGAGTTAAATCCTAGAGAGAATGAAGTTTCATAAATGATAGATCTAATGAGGGTAATGTGATTTTTACCCTTCTGAGTGCTTCAGCTACATGGTTCTTCCTCCATCACACGAATTACTAACCACAAATTTTTATTTTTGGGTCGTGTCCAATGCTGAACATATTAATGGGCCTAATTTTTAAGTTCTGTTTTATATATCAATTAACCCATTAGTTTTATCAACTGGTATCAGAGCTAGACCTCCAAGAAAGCTCCAAGAACCTATCAAGAATATCAAGAAAGTCAGAAATGGCAGTAGCTCGATATGAGGTGGAGAAATTCACATGAAATGGGGATTTTCAACTATGGATGAAGAGAATTCAAGCTTTTCTGGCTTCACAGAAGGAATTAAGGGCTTTTGATGATCCTAAATCTTTGCCCGAAACTCTCATGGAATCAGAAAGATAGAATATGGAGCAAGTGGCTTATGGAGCACTAATTTTGAATATTTCAGACAGTGTGCTAAGACAAGTCATCAACAAGAGCAAAACCTATGAGGTATGGGAGAAGCTGAAGAAGCTCTATATGAAGAAGGATGTGCCTAACAAACTATATGTGAAGGAGAAATTGTTTTCCTTCAAAATTAGTTCTTCAAAGTCCTTAGATGCAAATCTTGATGAGTTCAAAGATATGAAACTCACAAATAAGTTTGCTAAAATCGGGGACAAGCTGGGAGAAGACAATGAGGCTGCAATCCTGATACTCTCTACATGAGAGTTATAAAGATATGAAGACAACACTAAAATATGGAAGAGATTCAATTTATGTTGAAAATGTAATCACAACCTTGAGAAGTAAGGAGTTAGAGCTTAAAGTTGAATCCAAGAGTAGTGGTGATGCTGAATCACTGTTTACAAAAGGAAAATCTTTCTCAAGAAAGGGGAAATCTAACTTTCAGAAGGGGAATCATGCACAGAGGGATAAATCTATTCTAAAATGTTTCTTTTGCCATAAAGAATGACATTTCAAAAGAGATTATCTTGGCAGAAGGAAGAAACCATACATAAATGATTTTAAAAGGCTAAAGGAACATGGGAATAGAGATGTTTCTATTGGGAAGGATGGACTTGAATTCACATAAATTCTTGTGACCATTGAGGAAATAGCAAATGGCCATGAATCTAAATAAGACTGGATGTCAGAGTGAGGTTGTACCTGTCATATGACATCATCAAAGGCATGGTTTATCTCCTATAAATGATGGGATGGTGGATCAGTATGTTGAGGTTGATGCCCTAAATCTCGTGGGGTCCTATAGTTTATAAACATTGTATGAACAAACTCTTTGTGTGATTAATAAAATATATGATATTTTATTCATTTTGTCTATAAAATATGTGATATTTTAGTTGCATTAACCACAAACTAATAAACTAACATCCAAGGTTATCTTTGTAACTTAAAAATGTATATGGAGATATACAGGTAGATCATGTTTAAGTGATAACCAAAATGGTCTGTAGTAGATAAATAAGGTTGGGTACCTTATCCTAGTGACACTACAAGTATGGACCGCTTTGTAGGTGTTACAATTGTTATGCTACAAATGATTTGATCTTGATCATTCATGTATTAGACATGAGAGAGAGGATATTCTATATAAAGAAATTTGTATAAGACCGGACCACAAAATGTTTAGTTTCATTATATAACATCATAATAAAGACTTACACTTCACCAAGACGACCATAGGTAACATGACTTGAATCCTGAGTGAGTTGTGAACTCCTGCCTATGAGGGTGGTCCTTTGATTTGTATGGGTGAGAGTGGCCAGATTGACTCAACAAGCCTACCATTTTGGGAATTTATCTGATTAGGGAGCTGGGAACACAGTTACGCAAGATAGAATTCACTTCTTCCCCGAAGCAGGGGTAAATAGATAAATTGCTATCTTAAAGGCTGATTCCGGATCTTGAACAATGTAACATCACACTCTCTCTTGGTCTGAGAGGGTTTAGTCATAGTAGGACTGTGATCTATTGTTCATTAGAGAATTCATTGGTACTTAAAAAGTTAGATGTAACTATAGGGGCAAGACGGTAATTTGGTCTAGTTATACTTACGAGCAATTTGTGAAGGGTCTGAAGGAAATTGAACTCGAGATTTCCATGAACAGCGGAATATAGATCATTCCAAATTGATCATGAATGAACATTACAAATTACAGTCGTAAACAAAACATATAGTTATGCAATCAATATAGAAATTACAGCATGAACATTATAAATGAACAAAGCGAAAGCTACAAACATTTGTAGACTCGTCTCCACGCTTCTTTCTCACAAACAACACGATCGCAACACTGCACGAACACTTCACGCTCGTCCTCAGCGATCGCCTCAGTCACGAACACTCTAGCAAGAACTCGAACGGCCTCCACAGGACCTCGACGGTGTCGAGTTGAGTATGAAAACCACCAAGGAGGTTACCTTGGTATTCTCGATGTGAGAATCCAGAAGGGTGGGCTCCGTTTCAGGACTTGGAATGAGGCAGATGAAGGGAGGAATGATCAATCGGTACACGATTGAGGCAAGTGAGCGAGAAGACAGAAACTTATCGCATAAGGTCGATGCCCAATCGTTTTAGCTAAAGCTAACAACGATCGTCTAGAAAAAGCTAAGTAATCGTTTAGCTCATTACATAGCTTAGTATCTGTCGCCTACAAAATACTACACGATCGTTTACTTTGGGCAAGCTGTCGCTTAATAAATACTGGGCACGATTCGTTTAGGCCTCACCCTAAGCTGTCGCTAAGTAAAATCTGTATTTGCTTGACAAGCTTTCGTGAGATTTGTTTTTCTGAGAGAGAATCTTAAAATAATTTTTCAACATTTTTTAAAAAACTTACTAAAAATTAGGAAAACAATTTTCCTTTTATCTCACGGTTACCATGAACACCAATAACCATCCACTCAATTAGTTATTAAAGAAAAAGATTTAATTATCTAATAATTAATAGTATTATAAAATTAAATAATAACCAACTTATCATACTATATTTTATAACCTATAGTTTTAATATTTTCATCTCATGAAACATATAAACCATAGTTTCTTTTTCTTTCCATGGTACTTAATGTAATTCTCATTTACATCAAATCCACTAGATATATCTCATACATCATACCAATTATATCATATATAATCAAAATACCTCTTGTTAATTTGAACACTTCAAATCAACACTAAGAACTGATTCCCAACTGAATCCATTGAGCTATCAAGGGGACCTTATGGACCTGTAGCTCGAAGCTTCGACGGTATGTGAATAACTGACTAAACTCTTTAGTCACAGAATCCACCATCCATTAACTGCCAGGCACTTTGATGCGAGGAAAAATGAGAGAGGAAAAATAAATATACGTGCATCTTATGATATACGTTGATCTCCATGCGTCAATGGTCATGTGTTGGACTAAGAAATATGCAATATGTGTTTAAGAATTTATGCGATGACCATGCATTCCTGCCACAAGTTTTCTTGCTTTCTCGCCAAGTATAACGAGAACGCAATTTTCTCGGGATGATTCGAGGTCAAACTCAGGGACTTGTAACTAAATATTGCAAAGCAATGCGTTTGAGGCGATGAATAAAAGAAAAAAGAAGTTAAAAGACTATGCGCTACTCCTACTCCTAACTAAATAGATTGAGCAATGGAAGTATGACTATGAGAATTGGTAGAGACGCGACAACTGTTAACGCGTAATAAGATGCATGAAAAAATAAATAGAATGGAGAGGATATATTCACCCATCATTAAGCTTGGTCTCAAGAGTAATACCAGCTCACCACACTAATGCATCGCACACCTCTTGGCGGTTAGCCACATGCTTATATCTCTATAACGCATGGTTGCGTTGAGCAAAAGAATATTCCTATCTTTAGGAACACTGCTTACTTTTCTTAGTGAGCTCCACTACTTACCCTCTCGAGCAGTTAATCGCAGCTAATAAGCTCATAGACAAGCATTGCGATAGCTCATAGACAAGCGTTGCTATAGCCTCACACTAAGCAAAGAGGATTAACTCACTATACTCGCGTAACACACACCTCTCGGTGGTTTGCTACATGCTTCATATCTCTATGTCGCATGATTGAGTATGTGATAACGCTTGTAATCTTTACTTGTTCGTTGCAATGAAAGTAAGGGATGATAAAGAAGAAGATAATGAAGATAGTGTCAAAAGAAATAAAGAGATCCATTGATTACAAAATGTATTAATGTCTTAAGCCAAAATGTAATATAATATAGAGATAAGAAGAGAGGTGAAGGGCTAGATGTAGGCAATCTCTTGCTTCCATCAGATGTATGTCAAGGTTGCTGGTGGTGCCATGGATGGGCGGTGAAGTAGTCTCTCTCGACTGGTACAAATAACATAAAGAAATGTAACCAACATTTATTGGAAAAAGCAACCCGGGACCAAAAGCGATTAGCTCTATCTCCGACAAAGCTTCAGTCATCACTTAGAATGGGTTGAAGGAATGACGAACCCTCGAAGAATGTCTCGCTCACGCTTTCATCTGTGATCATAAGGATCTGCCTTAAGGCAGAACTCGGATTCCTTGAATTTGGGCTCTAAGGCTCTATTTATAGAGCTCAATCGTCGACAGCATTAGTGGTCCCACTCTGAATCACTGCCACTTTTGGCATGGTAGGTGAAATGTCAACATCACCTTTTTTATACTCCCAAGGTATGCGTTCATGCTTTTTTTTTCCGAAGTACCAACGCATTCCACCCACCTTGCAATCAACCTTCTATCATGGTTATTACTCTGTAGTCGCAACATCCATGCGATGAACGTATGCGATCAACCTTGTGATGGTCTGGCATCAACGCATGCAATTAAATTTGTGATGGTTTGGCTTCAACGCATGTGATTGATTTCTACGATAGCTACAAAAATAGACATTTTGACACCTTATAATGCATGATATAGGGTTAGCAAGGATTATTAGTGTTGATCGTTAGCAAGGATTATTAGTGTTGATCGTCGCAAGCTCATTTTTCACATAAATTTTTAGTATTATCAACGTATATTCTGCTTGTTAGCCCTCATAATTCTAAGTAAAAGGCTACAATAGCTTGCATTTCTACCAGCTATCACACTCCACTAAAGACCGACAACTGAACTCTCCTTACCACAGATATATTATGTGTCCATCTTAACCAATCAGCAGTGCGACAAATAACCCTTAACAAATCACTCGTAAGTACAGTTGGGCCAATAATCATTATGCCCCTGTAGTTACGTCTAACTCCTTAAGTACCACTGATCCCTCTAATGAACATAAGTCATAGTTCTATTATGATTGAGTCCTCTCTTCCAAAGAGAAGTTGTGGCCACTATGTTCAAGCCCCATAATCAGTCCTTAAGGGAGCAATCTCTCTACTTATCCCTGCTTCGGGAAAGGAGTGAATTCCATCTTGTGGATTGAGTTCTCAACTCCCAGATCAGACAAGTCCCCTAAAAGGTAGGAATATTAAGTTGGCAATCTGACCACTCTCACCCATACTAATCAAAGGACCGCTCTCAAAGGCAGGAGTTTCCAAAACACTCAGTATTAAGGTCGTGTCACCTATAGTCGTTTAGGTGAGATGTAAATCTCTAGTATCAACGGCGTTATATACAGAGTCTAATCTCGTGGTCCAGGTCTTATACAAACTCTTTGTATAGGACACCCCCGCTTGCACTCTCCACATGAATGGTCGGGATCTACCATCTGTAGTAGTTTCAACACTTGCAAACCTCTACAAAGCGGGTCGTATCCGTAGTGTCACCAGGATCAGGTATCCCACCTTAATAATTATACTACAGACCAATTTAGGTTATCACTTAAGGCATGATCCACTTGTATATCAATTATGCATGCTTAAGTTCACATAAGATAACAAAGGAGTTTTGTTAATTGGATATGAGTAAATGACAGTATTAAATAACACTTATTTTATTCATTAAACAATGTGTATCTTTACAAAATAACGAGACTCCGAGAGAATTAGGACACCAATCCCAACAATCTCCCACTTGTTCTAATGACTCGGGAGACTAACGTACAATACAATATAAAAATGTACAATATACAATAAACTAGGTCATACCCTAGTATAATCTCTCACTTGCCCTAGACAACATTCCGCATGTCCCGCAACCCAGACTCTCCAAGTGACCCTCGAACACTTTAGTCGTGAGGGTCTTTGTAAAGGGATCAACAACGTTATGCCTCGATGCGATCTTCGTGACTATCACATCACCTTGATGCACAATCTCCCTGATCAGGTGATATTTCTATTCAAATGTGCTTACCCCGACGTAGATCCGAGGTTCCTTCAAATTTGCCACAGCCCCGCTATATCACAATACAGTGTCTAGGCAAATCCATATTTAAAACAACTTCCAAATCTGAGAGGAAACTTCCTTAGCCAAATAGCCTTCTTAGCTGCTTCACAATTGACTACGTATTCAGCTTCCATAATAGAGTCTGCGATGCATCATTGCTTGAAGCTTTGCCAGATTACAGCCTCTTCATTCAGAGTAAACACTGACCCCGATGTCGATTTGCAAAAGATCTCGATCGGTCTGAAAGTCAGAGTCTGTGTATCCTGTAGTGATCAGATTCTTATCTCCAAACACGAGCATGTAGTCCCTGTTCTCTGAAGATACTTGAGGATCGTCTTGACCGCCGTCCAATGATCAAATCTTGGGTTGGATGATACCGACTGACAATCCCTACTACATTGCAAATGTCGGGTCTAGTACACAACATTGCATACATCAAGCTTCCTACAGCAGAAGCATAGAGAATCTATCTCATCTCCTCAACCTCTTGAGGTGTCTTAGGACAGTGATCCTTATACAGAACGATTCTATGTCTGGAGGGTAACAAACCCCTCTTGGAATCCTGCATCCTGTACCTGATCAACATTTGATCAATGTACGATGCCTAAGATAGGGCTAACCGTTTGTTCTTGCAATCCCGAATAATCTGGATCCCTAGAACATATTGTGTCTCACCCAAATATTTCATTTGGAACTGGGCAACTAGGCATTTCTTAATGTCAATCAGATACCCTACACATTCCTAATGAGTAGAATATCATCCACATATAGTACCAGGAAAGCTACTGAGCCGTTAATGATTTTCTTGTAAACACAAGGCTCATCAACGTTCTGATCAAAGCCAAACGACTTGACAGCAATGTCAAATTTGATGTTCCAAGATCTAGATGTTTGTTTCAGCCCATAAATGGAACTATTAAGCTTACAAACTCTTGGCTCTTGATTTGGAACTACGAACCCCTCTAGTTGAGTCATATAGATGGTCTCCTCAAGATTACCATTAAGAAATGCAGTTTTAACGTCCATTTGCCATATTTCATAATCATAAAATGTGGCTATGGACAGGAGAATCCTGATAGATTTCAGCATGACAACAGGTGAGAAAGTTTCCTCATAGTCAACTCCTTCGACCTGGGTATAACCCTTTGCCACGAGTCTAGCTTTAAAGGTTTGAACCTTTCCATCTACACCTCTCTTTCGCTTGTAGATCCATTTACACTCAATAGGTCTTACCCCATTAGGTGGATCAACAAGCTCCCAGACGTTATTGAAGTACATAGACTCCATTTCCTAGTTCATGGCCTTAACCCATTCATTTTTGTCAACATCCTCCATTTCTTTCTTAAAAGACAACGGATCCTCGACCCCATCATTTGTAATGACGTTTTGGGCTTCAGTCAAACCCATGTAACGATTTGATGGGTTCATAACCCTTCCACTACGTCGAGGCAGTCTCAACTCTCGAGTTGGTTGACTAGACATTCCGTCCTTAACAACTCTTATTGATCTGTCGGCCTGTTCAACAAGTTCTTTGAACCCTCAGCAGTCTCAGTCTCACTTGAGATCTCACGTAAAAGGAGCTTACTTCGTGGTTGATGATTCCTCATGTGGTTTTCTTCCAAGAAGATAGCATTTGTGGAAACAAACATTTCGTTCTCACTTGGATCATAGAAGTATCCACCTCTTGTTTCCTTGGGGTAGCCTACGAAGAGGCAAACCTTCTAACGCGGTTCCAACTTCTTTGGGTTAGTTGCTAGCACATGTGTCGGACAGCCCCAAATCCTGAAGTGGCGTAAACTACCTTTATGGCTTCTCCGTAACTTAAAAGGTGTTTCAGAAACACATTTCGAGGGAATGTTGTTCAGGATATAACATGCAGTCTGCACTGCATAACCCCAAAATGACTCTGGAAGATGTGCATAACTCATCATAGACCGAACCATGTCTAACAAGGTTCTGTTTCTCCTTCAGATACACTATTCTGCTAAGGTGTACCTGGGGCTGAGAGTTGGGACGCAATTCTATGTTCTATCATATAGTTCTAGAATTGGAGGTCCATATACTCTCTACCACAGTCAGATTGTAGTGTTTTTATCTTCTTACCTAACAAGTTTTCAACTTCAGCCTTATACTCCTTGAACTTGTCAAGAGCTTCAGAGTTACATTGCATTAGGAAGATATACCCGTACCTTGAATAATCATATATGAAAGAGATGAAATATCCATACCCACCTTGAGCTCTAACATTCATTGAACCACAGAGGTCTGAATGTACAAGCTCCAAGGCTTCCTTGGCTCTGTGACCTTTTCCAGTAAAAGGTCAGTTGATCTGTTGGGTTTTATGTCCTAAAACTCGTGGTTTGTAAACATTAGAACTTATTCTAAGAATTCAATAAAGTCGTTGTTGAATATATTGTTTTTTAGAAATCCAATAAACCTAAGTCCCTTGACTATTATATGAGTACTTGAACTTTATATGCAGACATACAAGTGGATCAGGTTCGAGTAAATAGTCAAAATGATCTATAGTATATGAATAACGTTAGGTATCTTATTCTGGTAACACTATTGGATGCGGCCTACTCTGTAGTTGTTACAAAGAGTTGTAAAGTGCTACATACGAAGTGATCCTAATTTGTGTATGTTGAGACATGAGGAGTGGGGGTGTCCTGTGTAAATGAGTTTTGTGCAAGATCGGACCATGAAATCTATCACTCTTACTTTATAACGTTATTTACTATTTAAGACTGACAATTTCGAATCGATGACCTAGGTAACTTAACCTTGATCCTGAACTAACTATAAACTCTTGTTTGTCGGGATTATCCTTTGATCTGCAAATGGTGGCAGTAGACCAATTGTCTCTGCTCAATAAGCTTTCCATTTTAAGGATAATAGCGGATGAATAGCTGGGAACATAGGGTGCAAGAGGGAATTCACTCGTACCCGATTAGGGTTAGTATAGAGGTTGTTTCCTTCAAGTGCTGATTCTGGGCCTTGAACAAGAAGCCTCACCCTCTCATTGGCCTGAGAGGGATTCGATTTATTGATTGGATCAGAAATCAATTGTTCATTAGGGGATCAGTGGAACTTAAGGAATAAGAGGTAATTTCGAGTAAAACAGAGATTCGACCCAACCATTATTACGAGCAACCTATGAAGGGTTAACTTACTAATCATGATTATATCGAGTGGACACAATATATCTACAGTGAGGAAAGTTCAGCTATGGGCTTTAGTGGAATCACCCATTAATTAACGAATGGGGGTTAGATTAGTCTAGTGAGTTTAGCTGATTAATCTCGGATCGTTTGAGCCCATGATCTTTAGGTCCGCGAGGTCCCCTTGCTAGCTCGTAAATGGGTACGCTTTAGGGTAGCTTGAGAAATTAATTTGAAACGTTTAAATTAAACGGAATAAGAGAAAAAATATTTAAATATGATTTAAATATATAAAGATGATTATTGTGTAAAAATTTATTTAATATTTGATATTAAATTAATTAATTTTAAAAAATCCATTTTTAAAATAAAATGATTTAAAAGTATTTTTTATTTTAAAAAGGAAAATGAAAAAATCATTTTGCATGGCACAAAGTGGAAAAAATGATTTTTTTTCCCATTATCATCATCTTTATGCTCACACACAAACCATCATCTTCTCTACCTTGATTCTCTAAGCATGAGTTACAAGCCTTGCACTCTATCTCTTTGCATGTTCATCTTGATATATAAAGAAGATTGGAGTTGTTGGAGATGGAGATGAATAAAGAATTTGGAGAGAAAAATCGTGGTGAAGAAGAAGTTGTCTTCTTCAACTTGCTGTTGTGAGACTCCATTGTTTCTCCACATCTACAAGTTGTTCTTGAGTCCCAACTCTTCCTAAAGCTCCAAGAGCATAGTAGGGAAGGCTTTGAGGTGGTTCACGTTGATATCAAGTGAAGACAGCAACTGAACAGACAATTTTCTTGAAGAGTTCTTCAAAGGTATGTTCTGAAAACCCATTTTTATGAACAACATGCTTTAGTTTTTGCCAAAATTAGTGAATTAGAATGCTTATGGATCCTTGATACTTTTGCTGCTTGTTGTTTAACTCTAACAGGGTCATCTTTCCTTCGAGGCATGATTCACATACCGGTAAGGAGTTTTCTTCTAAACTCTTTAGAAGTCCACTTTTCACCAACTTCTCAATCCTATTACGGTTGATATGACCTAACCTTAGATGTCAAATATGGGCGTTTTCCTTAGAAGAAACCTTTGGTCTTTTAGCTGTTGTTTCCATACTGAACATTTCAGTGTTAAACAAGGCTTTTATGACTAATGGTCTTAGTACATATAAGTTATTTTCCATTGAACCATAACCAATCTCCATTCCATTCTTGAAAATAAACACTTTATTCTCAGAAAATGAGATAGTATAGCCTTGTTCAATGAGACAAGAAACCGAGATTAAGTTCCTCTTAATATGAGCAACTACAAAAATATTATCCAGTAATAGATAACATTTCTTGTCAACAAATAACTTCAGCCTGCCTACAGCAACAGCTGAAAAAACCTCAACAGTATCGACTCGAAGAGTCATCTCTCCCTGTGGCAAAGTTTGCCATGAACTGAATCCTTGGTAAGAGGAACTGACATGATTGGTAGCACATGAATCAAGGATCCAGGCAGAATCGTCATTCTCTACCAAAAACGTCTCTAAGACCAATAAATCATATTTACTGTCTTGTCCCCTCTTTTGGAGACTAGTGGGATCGAGGTCATTTGCCACGAAATTTATTTCACACGATTCTTTCCACTGTAAGTATTCGGTCATTTTAAAAGCTTTAAATGGAAATATTAACGAGTTGTTGAAAAGAAAAACACGTTGACTTACGTTAGGTTTTAAGCAAATACCAATTGTAAAATAAAACAACATCCAATAAGGTTTTAGCAAAACTAACATGAATCCCGTGTGGCATCTAGTTTCGCAATGACGGTTCAAAGGTTTAGGACAAAAGCCATCGAAGGGAGGTCAATTATCCCTCATCTGAATTGAGAAGTTCTCAACCAGTCATTAATACCAGAACAACTTTTGTTCCTATAACGACTAGCCATCATTGATTTAGCAAGAGATCATTAACTTACTTAAAAATCTCCCGTAAGTGTGACCTGCCATTTTAAGCCCTAGAGGTCCACCCCAAAAAGCACATCTGAAAGGAAAAAATATAATTGGGGCAAAACCTTAAGCGATCCTATCCATTTCTGGAGTTCACCTTGATCTTGACCAACTGCACAAAACCCATCCGAAGGGGGGCGTACAATGGCGACACGAGGGAGTACAGAATGGTCTCACGGTGTGAACCAATGACAGAGACCTGAGGATGTGTTGACACACACCCTCCACCCACTTACTATAAATACTCTCTCCGTCCACCTTGATATTGACTCATGCAAATACCATCCGAAGGGGGATGCATCCAGGGCACCACGAGGCCGAGCATGAATTTCACGGTATGAACATACAGGAAGAAACATGAGTGGAATCATAGACATATGAGGTATGCCTCTTCGTCCCACTGAATATTTTATAACCTAGGGTTTAGCTTACTTAGAAAAAAACACGGCTAAAGATTTTAACTAAGTGACTTTTAGGTTTGCCCAAGAATAACTTTTACCTTGGATAATGAAACAACTTTTGATCATCATCCACTAAACTCTTTAACGGAGTCTTTGACCAAATCGTCGCATGCTTGTTGAAAATATATCTAATTCACCTTTCCTAGTAGGTTCCCAGGTAGGGATGTTACGTTTCCATCAACTTAAGAACCCCAGCCTAGCCAGAACCCGTCTTAGACAAAAGGTCTCTTATAGATAGGTTTACCACAAATTTAATCTTTTATTTTAACCAATTTAATCCTATTAAACCGATTTTAAAAGATTAATCTAGGTTACTGAACTCTTTAGAACCACTTGAACTTATGTCTATCTCAATCCAATTTTAAAACCCTTTTAAAAAACTTGAATTCACCCTAAGTCCACATGCAACTCTGAATTATCAATTTTAGGTCTAATTTCCATTATAACACTTATAAACGGAAATCAACACCACAATGCTAAGCTAACACATGCAAGGCATTCATAACACTTATAAACAGCCTAAGTGTCATGCTCAATGCATTGTCCATTCATAGCTACTTCTTTTATATAACACTTATACAAAACAACAATGAAACAAGCTGATAACTGGCAGAAATGCCAGTTATTATAAGCCTTTTATTTAGAATTATGAGAGCTAACAGGTAGAAAACGTAGTGATAATACTTAGAATTTGTGAAAATTTGAGTTTTACGTCGATAAGCACCTAAAACCTCACTAACCCAATATTATGCGTTATTTTGTGCCAAAGTGTCTATTTTTGTTGCTATCGCAGGAATCAAACGCATGTGTTGATAATAAGCAATCACAGACAAATGCATGCGTTGAAGCCAGGCGACCGCAAAAGACAAACGCAGACGGCAACCCCATGCGTCGCATGGAAGTTGCAGTAACCCCATGCATCCAACGCATGGAGAACGCAGTGAACAAATAGAGATTGCGACCATAGAGGGACTAGATGTATCTCATTTACATCAATCCTCCACTAGATGTATCTCATACATCATATTGATGTATCTCATTTACATCAATCCTCCACTAGATGTATCTCATTTACATCAATCCTCCACTAGATGTATCTCATACATCATATTGATTATATCATATATAACCAAAATACTGAAGGAAATCGGAACTGAGATTTCCATGAGCAGTGGAACAAGACTATTCCAAATTACGATCATGAATGAACATCTATTTACAGTCGACTTCAAACAAACAGTTATTCAATTCAAATGCAGAAATTACAGCATGAACAATAAATGAACAAAGGGCAAAATGTACGAACAATCGAAGAAGTGTCTCCACACTCCATTGTGCACGAACGCTTGAACAACAGCAACCTCGAACTCTTTAACACCAGCTTTNACAACAGGTGAATATTCCTGTACTACCCCTTGTTGGTCCCGAGGGACGGAGGAGGCTAGGTTAGCCGAAAGATGGTTATCGGTTCAAGGACGCAAGGTGCCCCTGTTTTTTCAGGGTAAGAAGGGGTAGAGAAAATACCTCGAGCCAATGTTCGAGTGCCCGATCTACACGACCTCAACACCGCAACGAACACAGCACGAACACTTCACGCTCGTCCTCAACGATTGTGCACGAACGCTTGCCTTCGAGGCATGATTCACATACCGACAAGAAGTTTTCTTTTAAACTCTTTAAAAGTCCACTTTTCACCAACTTCTCAATCCTATTGAGGTTGACGTGACCTAACCTAAGATGCCAAAGATGGGCGTTTTCCTTTGGAGAAACCTTTGGTATTTTAGCTATTGTTGCCATACTGAACATTTCAGTGTTAAACAAGGCTTTTATGACTAACGGCCTTAGTACATATAAGTTATTTTCCATTGAACCATAACCAATCTCCATTCCATTCTTGAAAATAAACACTTTATTCTTAGAAAAGGAGACGGTGTAGCCTTGTTCAATGAGACAAGAAACCGAAATTAAGTTCCTCTTAATATGAGGTACTACAAAAACATTATCCAGTAATAGACGTTTCTTGTCAACAAATAACTTCAGCCTACCTACAGTAATAACTGAAACAACGTCACCAGTTTCGACTCGAACAGTCATCTCTCCCTGTGGCAACGTTTGCCAGGAACTGAATCCTTGGTAAGAGAGACTGACATGATTGGTAGTACTTGAATCGAGGACCCAGGCAGAATCATCTTTCTCTACCAGACATGTCTCCAAGACCAATAAATCGTATTTACCGTCTTGTCTCCTCTTTTGGAGAGTAGTGGGATCGAGGTCGTTCGCCACGAAATTCGTTTCACATGATTCTTTCCACTGTAAATAATTGGTCATTTTTAAAAGCTTTAAACGGAAATACTAACGAGTTGCTGAAAATAAAAAAACACATTGACCAACGTTAGGTTTTAAGCAAATACCCGTTGTAAAATAAAACAACATCCAATAAGGTTTTAGCAAAACTAACATGAACCCCGTGTGACATCTAGTTTCGCAATGACGCTTCAAAGGTTTAGGACAAAATTCGTTGAAAGGAGGTGTGTTATCCCACTTCTGAATTGAGAAGTTCTCAACTAGTCATTAATACCAGGACAACTTTTGTTCCTATAACGACAAGTCATCATTGATTTGGTCAAAAGATCATTAACTTACTTAACAATCTCCCGTAAGTGTGACCCTCCATTTTAAGCCCTAGAGGTCTGTCCCAAAAGGCCAATCCGAAAGGAAAAAATCTGATTTGGGCAAAACCTAAAGCGACCCTATCCATTTCTGGAGTTCACCTTGATATTAACCAACTGCACAAAACTCATCTGAAAGAGGACGCTCCAAAGACGACACAAGGGCGTATAAAATGATCTCACGATGTGAACTAATGACAAAGACCATAGGACGTGTTGACACACACTTTTCACCCACTTACTATAAATACTCTCTCCGTCCACCTTGATATTGACTCATGCAAACACCATCTGAAGGGGGATACATCCTGGGCATCTCGAGGCCAAGCATGAATCTCACGGCATGAACATACAGGGAGAAACATGAGTGGAATCATAGACATATCTGATAGGTCTCTTCCTCCCACTGAGTATTTTATAACCTAGGGTTTGCTTACTTAGAAAAAAACACGGCTAAGGATGTTAACTAAATGACTTTTAGTTTTTCCCAAGAGTAACATTGACCTTGGATAGTTGAACAACTTTTGATCATCATCCATTAAACTCTTTAACGGAATCTTTGACCAAAACGTCGCATGCTTGTTGAAAATCTATCTAATTCACCTTTTCAGGTAGGTTCCCAGGTAGGGGTGTTACGTTTTCGTCAACTTAAGAACCCCAACCTAGCCAGAAACTACTTTAGACAAACGGTCCCTTATAGATAGGTTTACAAAAAATTTAATCTTTTATCCTAACCAATTTAATCCTATGATTAATCTAGGTTACTAAACTCTTTAGAACCATTTGAACTTAGGTCTATCTCATTCAATTTTAAAACCCTTTTAAAAAACTTGAGTTCACCCTAAGTCCGTATGCAACTCTGAATTATTGATTTTAGTTCTAATTTCCTTTATAACACTTATTAACGAAAACAATCACCACAATACGAAGCTAACACATGCAAGGCATTCATAACGATTATAAACAGCCTAAGTCTCATGCTCAATGCATTGTCCATTCATTGCTACTTTATTATATACACTTATATAAAATGGCAATGAAACAAGCAAGACATGCTTCCATTCACCCTTAGACTATAACATTTATAATAAGAGGATGATGCATGATAATGTTCGCTGCAGGCAAAATATAACTCTTATATTTCATGATGCATGCACATGCTTTCAAGTAATTTCTTCATGCAATATTATAACATTTATAATACATGATGCATGAATAATTGCACAACTTAAGGTGGGTTTTTAACTATATGACAAACACTTTGGTATATAAGCACCACACATCACATGTATAAGTAATCAAAGTTGATGAACTGGGTAAAATTGCCTTAAAATACAAAAAGAAAAGCTAACTATTATAAAGACAAGGAGTCTCTATTTTAAACAGGCGAACCGGATCTTGAACCGCTCGGGCAAAGCATCGTTTCTCCAACCATCATGTACTAAGCACCCACGATCGTCTACACGATATAACAAACACTTCGTTCTATCGCTTACCAGTACTCCCAGAGTTAAACGATCATTTAGCATTTACTACATGATCGTCTAGAAAAATCCAAACGATCGTTTAGTTATTACTACACGATCGTGTACCTTTACTAAGGGATGAAGTCTGAAGTACACGATCGCTTAGCGCACTCCGCACAGTANACCTTTACTAAGGGATGAAGTCTGAAGTACACGATCGCTTAGCGCACTCCGCACAGTACCCACCTTCCGCGATCGTCTAAGCGACTACGATGCCGCGAAGCACCATCGCCTAAGCGATCGCTTAGCTAGCATCTCTGTATTGCATACGCGCGGTCGCATAGGTAGTAACTAGGCGATGAAGCTTGCTGACTACACGATCGTCTAGCGCGCGCCTTCTACTAAACGACGAGCATCGCATGCTCCCACTACGATCGTCAACCTCCAGTGCCTATGCGATCGCGCAACCAACGCCACACGATATGGTAAATGATTTACCCCATCGCTTAGCATTGGCTAAACAATCGATTAGAAATACTACACGATCGTCTAGAAAAAAATATCTAAACGATCGCTTAGTTAAATCCCAACGATCGTTTACCTGAGGCTACACTATCCGACCAACGCTTGGTCTTCTTCTTTGTTGAGAACTGCATCACCATGCACCAAAGCTTCATCACGAACGACTCGACGAACTCGAACTTTTCGAATTACAGACTTGATTGCAAAGCTAATTTCGTCCAAAAACACAGGGACCCTTACAATTAACACTTTGTCAAAACTAAAGTTTAACAAAAAGGCAATTTAAACCCGAAACGTTCATCAAATTCATCCACAAATGTAGAAAGTGGTTAACCACAAATGCAAAAACCCACCGCGACTGAAAAATGCGTTCGATTCAGATCTATAATTTGGAATATCAAAGAACCTGGCTCTGATACCAATTGAAGGAAATCGGAACTGAGATTTCCATGAGCAGCGGAACAAGACCATTCCAAATTACAATCATGAATGAACATATATTTACAGTTGACTTCAAACAAAAGGTTATACAATTCAAATGCAAAAATTACAGCATGAACAACAAATGAACAAGGAGTAGAATGTACGAACAATTGAAGAAGCGTCACGACGCTCCGTTACGCATGAACGCTCGAACAATAGCAACCTCGAACGCCCGATCTACGTGACTGCAACACCGCAATGAACACAGCACGAACACTTCGTGCTCGTCCTCAAAGATCTCCTCGGTCACGAACTCCTTCGCAACATGAATGGCCTCCAGAAAACCTCGAAATGTAAATCTCATTTACAATCATCCTCCACTAAGATTTATCTTCATGAGCGAGTGCGATGGATCGATGTTTATATCAAATATCTCTAATGAGTGCAAAGAATGCCAAGAATCATTTGTTTGCAAGATATTGAAGCATATAGTCCAAAATTAACACTAAAGAATAGATTTCCAAAAACTGATTCCATGGAAGCTACCCAAGGGGACCATAGACCCTGTAGCTCGAAGCTCTAACAGTAACGTGAATATACTTGACTAAACTCTTTAAGTCATGGGATCCCCATTCTTGTTAACTGGCGACACTCCGCACTAAAAGAACGATAGTTGAACTTTCTTTACCACAGATATATTATGTGTCCCATCTTAAACCAATGAGCAGCCCGAACAACCCTTCACAGATCGCTCGTAGACAGGCTGGGTCAAAACCGTTATAACCTTTTATAGTTAATCTGTCTCCTGAAGTACCACTGATCCCTCTG